>NC_139026.1:136664101-136860651 GCF_964662115.1 Mustela nivalis
CCCTATTGAACAACACGCCGTTATCAACCTATTTCACAGATGCCACCCCTGGGGCACAGAGAATTAAAAGTAACAAGTAGTCATTGGCAGGTCCAAACTCTGGCAGTCTGATTTCAGACCTTGCATTCCTACCCTTGTGGTTTCTTCTACTCAAAAAAATGTTTCTCCCCTATGTATAGCGGTAGAAACTCGAAAAACAAACACACACAACAAAAAACAATGAGCTGAAAAAAAAAATGGAAAGAAAATTGTTTTATCTTCTTTCCTTACTACTTCGGGGAAATAATAGAGAAAAGGTTCAGAGAAAGTCTTGGTTTCTTATTCAAAGGACCCATCCTCTCATAAAGATGAGGTTACTCTCCAATTCCAAGGGCCAGTTCCCACCCGTTATGTCCCTGAGCTGGGTGGTCCTTGGGTCTTTCATCTCATTTTCCACTGTCACAGACGAGCGGATTGAGAATCACGTATCCATTCCTTCCTGTCAGCTTATTGCAACCTATGGCAGTTTAGATGGCACAGGGTGTCGCCAACGTGGTCACATTTAATTAAAAATTAAGTCAGGTCAGACTATATTAGCAGAGTTAATGATATTAGTCGTTAATATGGTTAATTTTATTAAAATGAGGTCTTTAAATAGTAGAATCTTTGCAATAATTTGTAATGAGAAGAGCAATTTCGAAAATCTTTTGTGCCACATGCTTGTTGGGCCTTTCACTGGCAAAGTAGTAAAAGGGTTGTCAGAATTAGAAATTAATCATTTTTAGTTTACAGTAATGAGTCCAATATGTGTGTTTGTATGTGTGTTTTTCCGACACCACCAAGCAATTCTCCCATGATTAGCAGACGCTGTGCGAGTGTCCTACAGTTGAACTCAGGTCTGACACTACCTGGAGGTAGATAGTGTCAGACCCCACGGGGTGAGGGCTCAGTCCCACAAAGCGCCCTCTGCCTCAGATATCAGGCACAGGATGAGGCTCTCATCTGTGCTTCTAACCAACTGGCTATAAACTGGAAGCTCCAAAGACCCCCTTCCTTGGGTTTGATTCATTTCCTGCAGCAACTCAGAGAACTCAGATAAACACTTATTTATGTTTACAGTTTATTTTAAAAGGATAAAACTCAGGGAGAGTCAGATGGAAGAGATGCATAGAGCTAAGCATCTAGCTCTATGGGTTGATGAGGGAAGGGTTGCAGAATCCATGCTCTTTCCAAACACACCCCTCTCCCCACACCTCCTGTTGTTCACCAGCCCTGAAGCTCTTGAAACCCCATCGTTTTGGGGTCTCTATGAAGCCTTTGTTACATAGGCACAATGAATTAAGTCATTGGCCATTGGGAACTGGACTCCACTTCCAGACTTTCTCCCCTCTGGGAGGTCAGGGGTGTGGGACTGAAAATTCCAGCCCTCTAATCACAGGGTTGGTTCTGCTGGAAACCAGCCCCGTCTTTTGGTGCTCTCCAAAAGTTACCCCATTAACATAAACTCACAAACATTACTGGGGTTTGAAAGGGGTTTGCTATGAGCATCAAGACACATTGATCACTCTTATCACTTGGGAAGTTCCAACGTTTTAAGAGCTCTGTGCCAGAAGCGGAATGAAGACCAAATATACATTTCTAATTATAAATCACAATATCACACGAGTGTTTCAGATATGCTCAACTTTTCTGTTATAAGTGCCTATCAGCAGTTATAGGAACTAGCAGATGTTTAAACGTATTTTGGAACAATTTTAGATTTATAGAAAAGTTTCCCAGATAGCAGGTAGTCTCCATATACCCTTTACTCAGTTTCTCTGACATTAACATCTGTCATATCCACAGCACGTCTGTCAAAACTCAGAAATTAATGTTGGCACCATGTGTTAACTTTTTTCAGATTTCACCAGGTTTTCCAATATTATCCTTGCTCGATTTCAGGGTCTAATCCAGGATACCGCACTGTATTTCATCATCATATCTTCTTAATCTCTGCCAGCCTGTAACAATTTCTTGGTCTTGTTTTTCATGACTTTGGCACATTTGAAGAGTACTGATGAGGTATTTTGTAGAATGTCCTTCATTTGGGGTTTAACGTATTTTCTCATCATCAGATGGTTCTTGTAGATGTTGGGGAAGAAAACCAAAGAGGTCAAGTGTCCCTGTCATCTCATGCTATCAGCGGGTACATAACATGACTCCTCACTGATGAGGTTAACCTTCCTCCCTGGCTAAGGTGAGGTGCGTCAGGTTTCTCCACTATAAAGTTACTGTTTTCCTTCCTCCATGCTCTGTCTGTTGGAAGCAAGTCACTAAACCCAGCGCCTATTCAAAGGGAGGAGAATTAGTCTCCATCTCCCAGAGGGGGGTGGGAATTATCTACATAAATTATTTAGAATTCTTCTGTAAGTAAGACTTGTCCCTTATCCCCATATATTTATTTAATCCAATCATTTATTTATATCAGTATGCACTCACAGATATTTATTTTATTTCCTGAGTTATAATCCAATACTATAGTTATTTATTTGGTTGTTCAAATTGTTCCAGCTTTGGCCATTAAAGTTCTTTCAGTTTGGCTCCTCTGTCTCTTGGATATAATACACCTCCCTCTTCGTCTGTCTCTTTTTAAGCACTTCCTTAATATCTACCACTAATAAGATGCCCCAGGCTCATTTTGCATTTTCCATGCCCCAGTCCTGAAATCAGCCAGTTTTCCAAGACGTCCTGGCTTCATTCTTTGGAGAATGGTGTTAGAAGCAAGATCGAGGTTCTGAGTGTGCTCATTGTTACCGAGTGTCACATTTTCTAGGTCCTTTCAGAAGATGCAGTTAAGAAATAAATATGTATATACTAAGTCATGTATACACACAAACCTATATTTATTTTTCTATCAAAGCCAAAAATATTTATGTATATATATTCAATAGATAGAGTGAAGAGACATCTATTGAACATATCAAAGATAGGGAAAATTATAGGTATGTGTGTGTACATGTATGTATGTGTACATGTGTGTATGCATGTGTGGATCTATCTGAAGATAGATGATAGATAGATAGATAGATAGATAGATAATCTCTGCCTCTAATCCAGCACAACAGGATTCATTCTCGATTTCTTCTTTATTTGTAACTTCTTCCTGACAGTGTAAAATCTGGCTCCCATTGTCCATAATTTACTTACTCACTTGTTTAATCCTAGTATATGAGTAAAATAGTTTTAGAATTGCTAACTTTTGCCCCTCTGAGAAGCTAATTTACTAATGACAGTATAGTGTTGATATACACATCTTTTCGTCCTTAGACGGAAATATCCAGTGAAAACGGTGTTTTCCAAAATTAGCTCGATCAGTAACTGTTTTTCCATCCCCTTCAATGAGATTATCTCCCACATTTAGAATACAGTTAAATTTGTCAGTCTGCATTGCATCCTGGGATCGCCCAACATCCTGGTTGATTTTTAAAAATTTGTATACAACAAAGTTCATGTGGCGCACAATTCAGTGGTTTTGACAAAATCACAGAATCGTGTATCGGATACTCCAGTACCATAGAGACTGGTTTCATTGATGTAAAATTTCCCTTGTTCATCCTCTCTGTAGTCAACCCCACCTTTAATCCTTGGCAAACACTGATCTGTTTTCAATCCCATAGTTTTCACTTGTTTCATAAGGTCACATAAATGAAATCCTATAATATAGTCTTTTGTGTTGTTTCTTTTATTAAGTAAAATGAGCTTGAGATTCATCCATGTTGTGGAAATTGGTAACTTGTTCCTTTTATTGCTGAGTAGTATTCCACTGAATGGATATGCCAAGTTTTTTATGGTTTCTCCTGTTGAAGGACATCTGGTTGCCTCCAGTGTTCTGTGATTATGAGTAGTTGTTGTAGGTTAACTTTTCACGAGAACAGAAGTTTCCTGTTCATTTAGACAAATACCGATGTGTGATTGTTGATGTGATTGGAAAGTCTATGCTTAATTTAGCCAGACCTGCCGAACTGTTTTCCAAAGTGACTACACAGTTTTGCTTTCCGCCATGGATGAATGAGACTCCTCACTGATCTACAGCTATATCATCATTTCGTACTGTTTGATTGATTGATCTAAGTTATTCTTCCTTTTTTTAAAAGATTATTTATTTATTTATTTGACAGGAAGAGAAATCACAAGTAGGCAGAGAGGCAGACAGAGAGGGAGGGGAAAGCAGACTCCCCATTGAGCAGAGAGCTCGATGTGGGGCTCGAGCCCAGGACCCTGAGATCATGACCTGAGCTGAAGGCAGAGGCTTAACCCATTGAGCCACCCCGGTGCCCCGATTTGAGTTATTCTAAGAGGTGTGAGTGATATTTCATTTTGGTTTCAGTTTCTATTTCTCTAATGATGAAAGATGTTGACCATCTTTCCTACATCTTGAGTTGTGTTGCTGATCTCACTAAGATATTTTATTAATAACAAATTATAACAAGACATTTTGTGCTATTAATGTAATTTTTAAATGTTAATTTCACCTCTATCTCATCCTTTTTCAAATCTTGGTTTCATGTATGCTTATAATTTAAGTAACATTAGTATAGAACATGAATGTGATTCATAATCTGATATATACCTACAAGGGATACGTGCTCAATGTTAATGGGATCTCCAAACTTGTTTGGAGACAGTTGCCCGAGAAAGAAGCTTGTGCTTGGATGGGAGGCCCTAGTGCAGTTGTATAGTGAGGAGGGCTGTTGGGGAGGACAATAAAAAAGAAAAAAAAGAGAGGTAAGGAAGGCCCAGAACATAGTTATCACCCAAGTCCCAAGAAACAGGATTCTAGAATCTCTAGGCAGTAGGGAACAAGAGTTAAGAATTCTTCTCTCTCTAAGGCTCTGAAGAAAGATTCCTGGTTGAAGACAGATCACTTGGGTCTTGTCAGAATCAGAAATGGCTTCATGGGGTGCAGGAAGCTCATGTGAGCTGCCAATCACTGATTGAGTAAGTAAAGGAATATTCCTTTCATGCAGGGTCTCTGGGGTAGGCACCAGGAATCTGCCTCTTTGGTAAGATCTGAAGTAGTCCAATGAAGCCACCTGTCCCAAAGAATCAGCAACAGCAACCTTTGCTTGCAGGACGCCGAACATGGTGGTGGGGCTACCACTGCTGGGGGGGGGGGTCTTGTTTTGTTTTGTTTGCTGCCAGTGTGATTCTAAGGCAGGGGATGGAAACCGACCTAACTGATAAGGTCTGCATAGTAAAACTCTTGTGTATCCCCCTCAGTGCCTGGCATATAGCTCACTGCTTACATCAGGGACCATTCCTGAAAAGGGCCAGATAATAAATATTTTAGACTTAGTGGTCTGTATGGTCTGTAATCCAACCACTCAACTCTGTGAAAAAGAACCATGCACTCTATATTACCGAATGGGCATAGCAACGTTCCGATACAATAAAACTTTACTTACAAAAGCAGGTCTGGTTTGGTGACCCTCACTATTCACCAGTATGTATCCTATATACCCTACAGGACACATATTTACCTTATTGTTTAGTTACTTTAAAGACCGCATAATGATTCTTCCTCTCACCTTTCTGAATACTCAGCCCTGTTTTTAGCCTCACCTATCCACTGGAGAGTGTACTCTAAGAGAGCAAAAAATAACTTTAGAAATTTCTAGGCAATGCAGAAAATGATGCTGGGTGAAAATGTGTATGAACATCACATTCAGTATCAGAAATTTCACTCCACCCCTCAGTAAGGTTACTGTATGTGGGGAAGACATTGCTTCAAGAGAGGAAGCGCTTCTAGAAAACCAATAGCCAACAAGGCATGGAACTTTCTGACATTTAATTTGTAAGTGGAAACCACTTTAAAAAATTCAGTGGGGGGTCTCTTTATGGGTTCTCTACTCCCACCACCACTTCCCTCCTCTTATGACTCATTGTCACCTGTCCCCTCAACAGTCAATACCATGACTTTTAAAAAGGCGGGCCCACGACATAGTGATGAAGGAGCTCAGAGAAACACTGCACTCGCAACACAACATTATAGTTTTGAAACAACATTTCTGCATTTGGGACAGTATTAAGAGGATGGAATAAAGATAAGGTGCTAGGCCTTCTTGCTTCAATAAAGCCCAAATAGTAAATCTTAAAGTTGTCCATGCAGACCCGTGTATATTTCATCTCTGGTTGAAACTGGGTCATGTTCCCCCATGCATAGGGAATGCTTCAGTCTTTGTATTCTATTTTTTTCTATTCATATAATTAAAATGGGAATTCAGGAGATGTATCACCCCCTGTGGTTTCTAACTGGACATCAATAAAGGAGGGTTCATTTCTTTGCTTGCCTGACCCAGGGAACATAATAGTATTTACTTGACAGTGACCATGTAGGAAAGTATTAAGAACCTGCACTCATTCTTCTTTATACTGTATATTCCTATACTTTGTTTCTGGTTCTAAGTGGTTAAAAAAAAAAAAAAAAAACAGGAAGCGGAGGGATGGGCAAAATGGGTGAAAGGGAGAGGGAGACATAGGTTTCCAGGTAAGGGATGAATGAGTCACAAGAATAAAAGATATAGCAGAGGGGCTATAGTCAATGATACTGTAATAGCATGGAGTGACAGACTGTAGCTGCACTTGTGGTGAACATGGCATAAGAGATAAATTTATGACTTGTCAAATTACCCTGTTGTACATCTGACACTAATGTATTATAGCAATAAAACAGCTTTTAAGATTTAAAAATTAAAATAAAATGTAAATAATACAAAATTAAATTAACAGAAAATATCTCAGCTGGGCCACCCACAACCATGACAAATGTTTAAGTTCTCAGTGGCAATAGACTTAATCTCAGGACTCAGGACAAAGCAAGGTGGTTTGACCTGTTCTCCTGATCTTTGACAGGTTCTGCCTCCAACAGACCTGGGGATGAAGGCTGCTGGCATCTTGGCCCTGATTGGCTGCCTGGTCACGGCCACTGAGCCCAAAGTCTACACTCGCTGTAAACTGGCAAAAATATTTTCGAGGGCTGGCCTGGACAATTACCAGGGCTTTAGCCTTGGAAACTGTGAGATTTCTTTCTTCCTGTTCTTTTCCTACCTTTGGTCTCTCTGATGAGATGCCCGAGTCTCTCCAAACCCCCAGCTTTGCCTTGTCCCCAGCTGTTCCATGCTCTACCTACCCCTCCCAAGGACGCCTACTAGCTATCCACATATTCTCAAATGATGCTCCCTGGGGCACCTCTCCTCCTCCCTACCCCTCATGTCCTCACTCCTGGAGTCCTCCACAAATGACACCAGCAAGGGAAGGAGAAAACTACATCTCCCTTGCTGGCGTGGTAAGGGCAGACCTGACTTCTGACCTAGTCTGGGTGCAGCCACTGACTAGGTGTGCCACTTTGGAAGTGCCTCATGGGTGTGCTACTTGCCTTGTCCCCTCTCTCCCCCAAGTTCTGTTGGGACCACAGCATTACGGTAACATGTGTAAAGGAGCTCTCCTCTAAGAGCAGACTTGGAGAACAAAATGTATTTCTTTTATTGGCATTTCTGGTTTTTCCCCGTCTAGGGATCTGCATGGCATACTATGAGAGCCACTACAACACGACAGCTCAGACCGAGCTGGAGGATGGAAGCATCGACTATGGCATTTTTCAGATAAATAGTTTCACATGGTGCAGACGTGCTAAGCTACAAGAGAAGAACCACTGTCACGTGGCCTGCTCAGGTACACTTTGATTTTTTAAAAAATAATGTCCTCAGTTCTTTCCACAGTTTGGCGACCGTGGCCATTGCTGCTATAAACATTGGGGTACAGATGGCCCTTCTTTTCACTACATCTGTATCTTTGGGGTAATGGCCACAGTCGCCAAACTGTGGAAAGAACCAACATGCCCTTCAATGGACAAATGGATAAGGAAGATGTGGTCCACATACACTATGGTCCAGATTCTGGACCATCAGAAAGGATGAATACCCAATTTTTGTAACAGCATGGATGGGACTGGAAGAGATTATGTTGAGTGAAGTAAGTCAAGCAGAGAGAGCCAATTATCATACGGTTTCACTTATTTGTGGAGCATAACAAATAGCATGGAGGGTGCCTGGGTGGCTCAGTGGGTTAAGCTGCTGCCTTCGGCTCAGGTCATGATCTCAGGTCCTGGGATCTAGTCCCACATCAGGCTCTCTGCTCAGCAGGGAGCCTGCTTCCCTCTCTCTCTCTCTCTGCCTGCCTCTCTGCCTACTTGTGATCTCTCTTTCTCAAATAAATAAATAAAAATCTTTAGACAAATAATATGGAGGACAAGGGGAGATGGAGAGGAGAAGGGAGTTGAGGGAAATTGGAAGGGGAGGTGAACCATGAGAGACTATGGACTCTGAAAAACAATCTGAGGGTTTTGAAGGGGCAGGGGGTGAGAGGTTGGGGGAACCAGGTGGTGAGTATTAGAGAGGGCACGGATGGCATGGAGCACTGGGTGTGGTGCAAAAGCAATGAATACTGTTAACGCTGAAAATAAAAAAAAAAAAATAATGTCCTCAGGAGACTGTGGACTTTGAGAAACAAACCAAGGGCTTGGGAGGGGAGGGAGTCACGGGGGGGCAGTGAGCCTGCTGGTGGGTATTATGGAGGGCATGTGTTGCATGGAGCACTGGGTGTGGTGCATAAACAATGAATTTTGGTACACTGAAAAAAATTAAATTAAAAAAAAACTGCATGGAAAGAAACATCTTGCCTAATCTCACCTACAGATGAAAAATCATTTGAAAAATAGAGTTCTCGGGGTGCCTGGGTGGCTCAGTGGGCTAAAGCCTCTGCTTTCAGTTCAGGTCATGATCCGAGAAGTCCTGGGATTGAGCCCCGCATCAGGCTCTCTGCCCAGAGGGGAGCCTGCTTCTTCCTTTCTCTCTGCCTGCCTCTCTGCCTACTTATGATCTCTCTGTCAGATAAATAAATAAAATCTTAAAAAAAAAAAGAAAGAAAAATAGATTTCTAACTAGAAACCACAGCGTAAGAGAAAAATATTCCACAAGAGTTCAAAGAAAATATTAATCCAGAATTTTATGTACGGTAAAAATATTCATCAGGAATTATGAAGAAATCAAGACATTTTCAGATGAGAGAAACCTAAGAGAAGTTTTCACGGACCTGCCAACAACAATCGCTAGAGTAAATTATTGAGGCAGAAAATAAATTATAAAACAATGAATCTTACAACATGTCAAAGGAAGGAGTATGGAAGTAAAAATGAGTAAATACAATGGACTTTGCTTTTCTTGAATTTTCTAAATTATGTTTGATTGTTGGAAAAAAATTATA
Organism: Mustela nivalis; assembly: GCF_964662115.1. Classification (NCBI taxonomy): domain Eukaryota; kingdom Metazoa; phylum Chordata; class Mammalia; order Carnivora; family Mustelidae; genus Mustela; species Mustela nivalis. The sequence goes on from NC_139026.1 coordinate 136,673,381, forward strand.
TTGTCTAATGTAGTTCTCGGTGTATATAGAGGAAATAGTTAAGACAGTTATACTAGAAAGGGGATGGCAAAGGGGCTTAATGAAACTGAGATTTCTACACTTCATCTGAATGAGAAAATTTTTCAGAATTAAAACCACTGAAGGCAAAAGCAAAACAAAAAATACACACAAAAAAAGAAGACTGGAAGACAACAAGCACAGTGAATAGAAAACATTTACAAATATGGCAGATATTAATCAATGATATCAATAATCATTTTAAATATGAATGATCTACATATGCTAATAAAAAGACAGAAACAATCAGAAAGTAAAAAAAAAAAAAAAAAAAAAATGTCCTCAGGGATAAAAGCAAGAAAGCTGTATAATGGACTACCTACCCATTTTCTGCTTTGACAAAAACTTGGAGTAGATGTGCAACTAGGTCTATGCCATGCCAATAAATTATTCAACAGTTTCCCGGGGTGACACTTACCGTCCTGTGGCCTACTTGCCCAGAGATGACTGACTTCTTCTAGGATGGTTTTTGTGAATCAACCAGAAAAATGGAGGGGTGGAAAAATTATCTTATTACCCTTTCATGCATAGAGACATTATGTATATTCAATAAGAAGGAGAAAACTGTTTGCCAACTGTGAAGCAATTTATTGAAAGCATGCATTGATGCTTCTTTGCACAGAACAAGGCAAATAAATACACTTTACCTTTTGTGAACAGTATAAATTAAGCTAGAATCCACTTCTAAGGCTTCTACTTCAATCATTTAAGAAATATATGTGTGCACAGAAAAGGCTGACGGAAAGCATCAGACATAAATTCTGGTATTAGGAAAGAGAATATATGCTTTAGGAAGTTAAAGGACTATAAACAGGTGTGGGTTGAGTGCTGTGGACTTCAGAGGACAAAGACCTCATTGATCAAATCATGGAAAGTCTTGTAGACACAATGATATTTGATCTAAGGCTTGGAAGATAGGTAAAATTTGGACATTCAGAGGTGGAGAAGAGTTATTCCAGGTAAAGGGAACAACAGAAGCCAAAAGGTGCATGTGGAGAGAGGGTATGGGGCACACTCAGGGAGAAGTGAGACATTTGTGTTATCTGGAACAAAGGGGATGTTAAGACAAATCACAGGACCTAGGGTTGAACGGTTGATTACTACCTGATTATGAAGGGCCTGGGAAGCCAGGTAAGATATATGTACCGATTTCTGCCTGCAATAGGAAATCAACAGAGGTCAGTTGATTAAGAATTGTTCCAGAAGGATTAATCTGCAGACAGGGTATGAAATATTGCCATTGCAAAGGTTGAGGTGAGAGATAGAAAGACCTGAATGATGGTCATGGCTGATGGGATGGAGAACAGACAAGAGATATTCAATAGGTCCTGCCCTCACTCTACAACGTGAGCAACACGAGGGCAAGGATTTTATCTGTTTTGCTCACTGATATATTCTCAATGCCCAGAAGGGTGCCTGTCCAGAGTTTTGGGGTTCAATAGATATTCATTAAATAAATGAATGGAAGGAATTAGGAGCAAGGTTGAAGATAAGGTGTTATAAGATATTCTGTGGCAAACTCCTTAGGAGCAGGAAATAAACTTTTAATTCCTCTTTGACACAAACACGATAATCAGTACATATGTTTGAATGTATGAATGATTGAACAATATGTCAATTTTCCAGTAAATTGTCCCTACACCTACATTACAAGATTATGGTCACTAACTCCTGAAGAAAATCATACAATTGTCAATCAATTCCTAATTTAGAACATTTTTCTGTTGGGCTAAAATCCACCTCTTTCTAGCTTTCTTCCATTAATTCTATTTTTTCCTCCTGGGTTTATTTAAAACAAATTTGCTCCATTTTATATACAGAAACTTGTTAAGTGTTTGAAAATAACTAGTAGATATTTCTTATCTTTAATTTCTTATCTTCTGGGCTAAAATATTCAGTATCTTCACCTTCCTACAGATATGACTTTTAAACCCCTCCCCATCCATGGCCAAGTTCATTAGCATTCCCCAATAGTTTGCCAATGAAGTCTTCACTTCAATACAGCACCTGGACATGAACATTTTTAGAAGTTGAAAAGCAGGAGGACAATGGCTGGCTAATTAAGTAATTAAAGAAATCTGAGACCTAAACTGACAGTAGGAAAGACAAGAAGCAACCATAGAATCCTAAAAGGGCTCAGAAATCAGCAGGTTCAGCTAATTCTTGAAACTGGAATGAAAGTAGGTAGAAAATAGGAGAAGCCCAATTAAGGAGCAGCTAGACCATCTGTTTCCCTTCCTGACTCCATTCAGCTACTGACTGTTCCTCCCCAATTCTGGCAGAACACTGGAGCTTTCCTTTTTGGACAAGTGAGTAGAAAGTCAACTGAGGGACCTCAATAACCTGTGAATGTGAGAGTTTCACACTGAAGACACAGGAGATTAAATTAAAGTTACCATAGTCCTAACAACTTTCCTCCACTTAGATCCTAGAATGACAGACAGCGGCAGGCTATCCTCTCCAGAAGAGAAGATCTGCCCAGGAGAATTCAGACAGATGGAAAAGGAAATAACTAAAGATTCTGTGTAGGAGCTCTCCATGAACAAAACTAGCCAGGCTTCCTTATAGGAAGATACACAATTGAAAATCCCCATGTCTGTGTACAGAACACCTACGAATCAGTTCTTAAGTCTCTCTTTCTTAAATGGGTGCAAATAACCAAGAATCGCCAGACTCCATAGACATGTCATTCACATGCAAGAGTGAGACAAAACAAAACAAAAAACAATATGAGATAAAAGTAACTGTTTTAAAAGCAGAGATTATACAGGGAAATGAAAATTTCAAATGAAAAAGGGAAGTATCAACGATATCTTCAGATAGATAACATGTCTTATCAATGAAACAAGAAAAGGATGCTTTATAAAGAAGAAATATTTGGAGACGAGCTCCTGGAAATTCAAAGTATGACTGCACACACACAAAAAAACTCAATAGATAAGTTGGAAGATAAGATTGAGGAAATCTTTCTAAAAATAGAATTAAAAAGAGATAGATGGAACAAGATGGGATTGGGAGGGAGACAAACCATAAGTGACTCTTAATCTCACAAAACAAACTGAGGGTTGCTGGGGGGAGGGGGTTTGGTAGAAGGGGGTGGGATTATGGACATTAGGGAGGGTATGTGCTTTGGTGAGTGCTGTGAAGTGTGTAAACCTGGTGATTCACAGACCTGTACCCCTGGGGATAAAAATATATGTTTATAAAAAATAAAAAATTAAAAAAAAAAAAGAGATAGATGGAAAATAGGAGAAATAAGGATATGAAAAATAAATGAATCTGAATAGCATGTTTCAGCAGGGTAGAAGAGAAACAGTAGATAGAATGAAATCTTTAAAAAACATTTCCAGGGGCACCTGGGTGGCTCAGTGGGTTAAAGCCGCTGCTTTCGGCTCAGGTCATGATTCCAGGGTTCTGGGATCGAGCCCCGCGTCGGGCTCTCTGCTCAGCGGGGAGCCTGCTTTCCTTCCTCTCTCTCTGCCTGCCTCTCTGCCTACTTGTGATCTCTGTCTGTCAAGTAAATTAAAAAAAAATTAAAAAAAAAAATTTCCAGAACTAAAGGGCATCTGTTTCCTATTTATAAGGCCCATCACATAATCTTGTTGATTAACATAGTTTCACACTAAGGCACATCCTCATGAAATTTCAGGAAACTAGAGAGAAATAGAATACAGTATAGTCTTCAAAGAGAAGATGTGTGTTTTTTGTGTGTGTGTTTATCTTACTTGATGTTCATTAACATTTTGGATCCCTGGGTTCATAGCTTTCATCTTTTCTCCTTTAAAACTTTAATGGTATATGTATCAGATCATTTGATGTGTCCCACAGGTCACTGAGGCTCTTCATTTTTCCCATATTTTTCCCTTTATGTGTTTTATTTTCAATAGTTTCCATCGCTATGTCTTCAAGTTCTCTTTTTTCCAAAGTGCTTAATCTACTGAATTCATTCATTGAATGTTTTATTTCAGAGATCGTATATTTTTGTGCAAGGTCATTGCTATATAGCTTTCATTTCCCTCATTTTATTCATGTTTTTCTTTAAGTCCTTGATATAAATAAACATATTTATAAATTGTCTTAAATTCCTTGCCTGGTAATTCAATCAACTGTATCATTTCTGGGTCTTAACATTGACTGATCTTTTCCCTGGTTAGGGGTCACATTCCTATGCCTCTTTGCACATACAATAACATTTTGTTGGATCCTAAAGATAGTATATGTTACATTTTTAAGTGTCTGGATTATGTTTTCTTCCTTTAAGGAGTGTTGGATTTCATCTTGGCAAGTAGTTAATTCTGATCAGCCTGACCCTTTTAAGACTTGCTTTTAACTTGTGGTGGGGAGGAGCACCTGGGTGGCTCAGTTGGCTAAGCCACTGCCTTTGGTTCAGGTCATGATCCTAGAGTCCTGGGATCAAGTCCTGCATCAGGCTCCCTGCTTGGCGGGGAGTCTACTTCTCCCTCTGACCTCTTCCCTTTTATGCTTATGCTCTCTCTCTCTCAAATAAATAAATAAGGTCTTAAAAAAAAAATTGTGGTAGGGAAGTTTGAGAGTCATGTTTATGGTGGGGTTAATTCAGTGCTACTACCAACACATGCCTTTTCTAGTGTCTTTTGAATGTCCAGGGGTTCACCAATGTCTCTCCCTTCTGATTAGTCAGAAATCAAATGTCTCCCAGACCCGTGTAAGCTCTGTAACTGTAGAGGTCCCCAGTAATTGTTTTCTAGCTAGCTTCGTGGAGTCTTACCCTTTGCAAGTCCAGTTTAAGCCTTTGGCCAAAGGTTCAGTGGAATCCCTACGCTGGGTGGCCCCTAACCTTCAAGTACTTTTCCCCACAAATTGCAGCTGCCTTCGCCTCTTACCTCTGTCTCCTCCACTTAAATTGCCATCTCCTGCCTGGGTTTTAACTTTCTGGTTTGGCAAATGCTTCTGGGCAGAAAGTCATGGTGATCATAAGACTCTTCTCCTTTGGTTTCTATCTCTCAAGGGTCATGATCCCACCTTGCCTTTTGCCTAACATCTGAAGATAATGTGCTCGTGTATTTTGTCTAGTTTCCTAGCTGTTTACAGCGGGAGAGAAAATCTTCTCCTTCATGGCCGTGCTTGACTTTACATGCAGTTGACTAATTTAATATTGTTCAATTTGGTTTCAAATACGGAAGTCTGGGGCAAACCTATATCTGCAAGGCAATCTTGAATTCTAGAAAATTAAAATGTTGGATGGTTCATGGTTAGAGATGAACGAACACTCATATCTGCTTTCTCATCATAAAGAGCATGAGATTTTTAGAGACAGCTTTAAAATAGAAAACAGGATGTTGGTTTTATATCTTAATCACCCCTCAGTAGCTGGCCTCCCTCAGCCTCAGGCCAGAGAAGCTTTAATTATGGACAATGTCATTCTGTCCCACGTATTACAGAAGTAGGGACATTTGTCATGGGAACCCGGAAACAAGTTAGCCTTATGGTCTCTTTATGAGAAACATGACGTTCCCTACATGTACGGGTCATGTGCACCTTTTGACCATCTTCCAAAGCCATGCCATCTTACTCCCAGGCCAAAATCTATTTCCAAAATTCCTGCCTACCATCCCCAAACTATTTGGACAGAATATTTTTATATATGCATATATACACACAAATAATAATATAATATCAATCTTTATTTTCCTTCAACAGCACAGACCTCTTTAAAGTAAGAGATGTTTAAGAAAAAGGAAGGTGGTTGTTGTCTCTTGTATCTAGCGTCATCTACTTTTATTACTCTCTATTTCCCATCAGCTGGGTATCTAACTTGGCCTTTGCCACTCCAGAGAGAGGAAGGAGATGTAAATTGTTGACATGATAGTGATACAGTAGGTGGGAAGCAGGAGATGGTGGGGAGAGACGCAGAGACATTGAAGCACAACAAACTTACCTGAAAATATCGTAGTTCTTTCTGCGTAGATTGCTGATGTTTTCTGTTGTTTATGTGGGAAAATAAACTCTTCAGTTGAATAATGCTTTGCTGTTCGACAGAACCCTTTGACTGCAGAGACTTGTCTATTTAAAGTAAATGGAGCAGAAGCAATTCTTGGCCTGGAGCCTTAGAAATACTTGTTCTCTTGCTCATTTCTGCCCCTCTGCTGCCCCTCTGTGGTGATTTCATTGTATTTTCACATCTCAGCATACCAGGTTCTCCATTCCCAGCCCCCATCTCCCTTCACGCATTTTCCCAAGCAAATTCAAAGTCACGTCCAACTAGCACTTTCAAGACATCTCATTATTGTTACAAAAAGCTACAGCGAAGTGGGGGACTAACAAACAAACTACAAGGTCTCCAGCACATGGGCCTGAGAACCTAATCCTCTCGCCAATGGTACACACTATCTCCAGCCAAGCGAACTGCCTTACCTCCAACACAAGCCTTCCACATGACATTGTACTGTCCTGGCATAACAGAATACTCTCCATGTCTTCCCCACTATGGATAGCCTGTTTCTTTCCCACTCCCTGAGGGCCCACTGGACCCACTTCTCCTAGGAAACGGGCTCCAACCACTTTTAAACACAAACGGTATCTCAGCCCTTACCAAGCATGTGTGCGCTCCATATAAAGTGTCTCTAGGTAATTTGAACATGCAGCAGATACCAAGCACTTGAGTTTGGATGATCTCCTAATAAATAAATAATTACTCGAAAAATGAATATTTATGTTTTTATTCTCAAGTTCACTGGCATCTATAGTACTCCATAAGCAGGCCTCTTTGCTTACGTGAGTTGGAAGCAAGTAGTCAAGGACAATAGAAGTTAAGCCATGGCTTTGAATGCAGGTTCATTTAAAGGGCTGACCTTGGCACACACCCACACAGTTGCTTGAGGCTGAACACAGATAATACACAAAGAGACCTAACAGGAGCTGGACACACAGTAAGTTTTTAATAAACGTTGGCTCTTAGTAAGAACGATTACTATTCGAACTAATCTCTCCAGAAATTAGGCAAACAACTTATAACCTAACAAAGCTTTGGTTTTCACTGTGAATCAGATGTTACTGAATTTGCATAATGTCTCAATTGCTTATTCCCTAGAGGTTGTCATATTTTTTGTTAATCTTCTCTTGGTTAATAGAAGTTTGTTTTAAATTTAAAAAAAAAAAAGATTTAGAATGAATTTGCTCAAAAGAAATCTATCACTACCTTTATCTTTTAGTTAAGCTTATCTGAGAAAGCAACCCAATTAGCAACTACACTGGCATACTCAAGAAAAACTCCATTTTCAACTGAGTTTACAAAATAATTGTGTATTGTATTGATCTGTTTAGGCTGACATTATTCTTTTTTGGTTATAGTTTTCTGAAAATAAAAATAATGCATTTCTACTGTCAAAAGTTCAGAAATATGCAGTGAAGTTATAAGAGCCTTTTTATCCCACAATTGAGAGCTAAACCTTCAAATACTGGTAATGATGACTATCTTTTTATTTTCTCTCTCAACCAGTGCTGTCCAATAGTATTTTCTGGGTTGATGGAAATGTTCTCCAGCCATTCACTATGAGAACCACTAGCTACAATAAAGATTCATAAGGCATCTGAAATGGAGTGAGAGCAACTGAGGCACAAAAGTTCTGATTGTATTGATTAATTTAGATTTAAATAGACCCATGTAGGGAATGGCCGCCATATTGGACAGTGTAGCCCTAGGAGGATATTTTTTACAATACTGAGAACCTTACATTAGGAGCATTTTCATTATTACAAAATCTTCTCAACATTTGATTTTAAATGGCACTCTGTTTCATTCTATGTAAATATTATTATTATTAATGTGAACACCTCTCTTATAAGGCAATTAGATCTTTTCCATTTGGAAGTAAATTAAACAAAGCTACAGTAAACACTTTGTAAATAAATCTTTGTCTACATTCATAATTCGTTCCTCAAGATAGATCCAGAAAGGGGCGCCTGGGTGGCTCAGTGGGTTAAGCCTCCACCTCCGGCTCAGGTCATGATTCCAGGGTCCTGGGATTGAGTCCCGCATCGGGCTCTCTGCTCAGCAGGGAGCCTGTTTCCCGCTCTCTCTCTCTGCCTGCCCCTCTGCCTACTTGTGATCTCTGTCAAATAAATAAATAAAATTAAAAAAAAAAAGATAGATCCAGAAAGAGAAATTACTAGGTGAAAGATTAAGAACAGCTTTAAGGCTCTTGACCCATACTATTACATTGCTTTCCTGAAAAGTCGCACCCATTATACTCTACCAGCAAGCACTGAAGAATGCCTTCGTCCTTGCACCCTTGTCAACCTGGAACATTACCCTGTCCTTTAAAAATCTTAGCCTAATTAATAAATAAAAATGATATCAAATAGTGTAGGCTTTTGTGTCTTTGGTGGTGGTGGTGATGGGCAGAGAGATGGACCTCCCAGATTCGCCTTGAAAGAAAGATGTCTGGCTCTAACAGCGTCTGTGTAATTTTCAGACTATCTCCCTGGTACCACCTTTGGGGTTGTCTTAGCTGCAGAGGACTGCCCCATCTAATATTGTGTTCCTCCGGGGAAGTCCACACCCAGGGACTAACTGAGGGATTCATAAAGACTTAACCATTTGGATACCACTTAGGCAACTTTGATGGGCCTGCATTTCAACTGGACATCTCTATCTGCCTACTCCAGCTTCTGTGCCCTTTCTTGCACAGATGTGGATCTCTAAGAAACACTCTTCACCCCAAGCCCATGTTTGCATTTACTTCTGAAGAAGTGCAACAGAAATGATGTTGGACTTTATTTGCCTTTTTCTGTCACGTTTGCATGGAGGGTTTTGAGGCCGCTTCTGGGCAAGAAGGAAAGAATGCTCAGGCCAGTGCATTCATTTGCAATCTGAAGATCTGTTATGTATGAAAGCCCTAGAAAAACTAACAAAGACTAATGTGTCTGACATAAACATTTTTGCATGTAAAAAAACACCTTGGATGGATTTTTTTTTAATGCACAAACTAGAAAGTTAAATAGACAAGTTTAATATTTATCTATAAAGAGATCATAAGTGCCAAAGCATTCCCAGTCGAGAAAAAAAAAAAAAAAAAAAAAACCATTGTACTGTCCTCCTACCTGTGTATTTCTTTAGGACACAGGAGACACTCTCCTCCTGTGCCTAAACACATCCCCCCAAACCCTTCAGGACCGTAACTTCAAGAAGCCCAAATGTGGCTACTCTACAAATTAAAAAAAAAAAAAAAATTCTTTGATTTGTAAAAAAGCGCAACAAAAATAAGAACATGGCTTATAGTTCTTTCCACCCTCCTGTTCCAACAAGCAGTGAGAAAAGTGCAGAAAACTTGATCAGGGCTTCCCCTCAAATAACAGTCTCAGCTAATACTCTACTCCTCTCTCTCACAGCCTTGATCACAGATGACCTCACAGATGCAATTATCTGTGCCAAGAAAATTGCTAAAGAGACAGAAGGGATGAACTATTGGTAAGAGTTTCTCCTTGGCCAACTTTGGCTGACGTGGCCAAAACCGACCGTGTCCATTCATCACACCTCATTGGGCACTGATAAGCTCACCTCTGCAGAGGTCCCATGATGTTAATGTGACCTTGTCTCCCTTCCCCATGAATGTGTGGCTGGACAGTGAACACGGTGAAGGGGGTTTCTATGGGGACGAGAGACAGTATGAGTGATGGCGGTTTGCGATTGCTTTTCACATTAGTATTCCAAACAACAGAGCAATTCCTCATGTGAATTTCTGGTGAAGGTCATACACCAGAGGAAAAAAGCTTGAATTTGCTCTCCACTTGGATGAGATCTTGGAGGGCTAGCGCAACACTTTGTGGGGGGAAAGAACATGCAGTAGCAAGAGAAAAATGACCATGTCAGTTACACACCATCCATTGGAGGGGAGCTGCCTAGGACAATGCACAGACACGGTCTCTGGTGCTCCCAGTTACCCAAGGCTGGGTTTCCTGTGAACATCGCTAATCAGGTCACCCACTTGGGGAACCTGAATTTTCAGTGGTGTAGGTGTTGAACTAAATGATCCAACCCTATAAAAGTTGTGTTTACCTGTTGCTAAGGCTAATGAGGGCTAAGAGCAAATCTAGAAGAGAAAAGTCTTAAGGCAAAGGATAAAGTTGTCGGATCTCAGAAACAAAACTAAATCCTGGGAACCACTGGTAAATTTGGTTAATTACCTATGGTTTTGAACCTATGGATATTTGGATTGTCATGCTTCTTTCTGTTGTTCCTGCTTCCCTCTCCTCTTTAGGCAAGGCTGGAAGAGACACTGTGAGGGCAAGGACCTGTCTGAGTGGAAAAAGGGATGTGAGGTTTCATGAACTGGAACTGGACCCAGGAGGCTCGGCAACCACTCCCTAGGATCTGTAGTGAATGTCCAAGTTTTCATGTCACCTTGTCCCCCCTTCCTCCCAATGTTCCTTCTTGAAGTTGGAGAGGGAAAACTAAGTTACAGTTTTAAGGAAATAAATATTTCCATTTCGGTATCTTTACTTCGCCCTGACTCTGTTTAAGCGATGTCATAAAAGCACAACGGTGAGATTTGAAAAGTCACCTGCAAAATAGTTCTCACCCCCAAAAGAACAAAATTCCATCTTTGTCATAAGGATTCCTGGCTCTTTTGGCCCTGAAATGGCTTCTCATTTAAAAAGAGGACTCCTGGGACGCCTGGGTGGCTCAGTTGGTTGGACGACTGCCTTCGGCTCAGGTCATGATCCTGGAGTCCCGGGATCGAGTCCCGCATCGGACTCCCAGCTCCATGGGGAGTCTGCTTCTCTCTCTGACCTTCTCCTCGTTCATGCTCTCTCTCACTGTCTCTCTCTTAAGTAAATAAATAAAATCTTTAAAAAAAATAAAAATAAAAATAAAAAGAGGACTCCTGGGGCATCTGGATGCCTCATTCGGTTAAGCAACTGACTCTTGGTTTGGCTCAGGTCGTAGGGTCAAACCCTGTACTGGGCTCCACGTTCAGTGTGGAGTCTGCTTCGGACTCTCTGTCCCTCTCCCTTTGCACCTCCCTCCTGCTAACTCACTCACTCTCTCTTTCTCAAATAAAATAAATAAATATTATTTTAAAAAGAAGACTCAAGGGGTGCCTGGGTGGCTCAGTGGGTTAAAGCCTTGGCTTTCAGCACCGGTCATGATCCCAGGGTCCTGGGTTCAAACCCCACATTGGGCTCTCTGCTCAGCAGGGAGCCTGCTTCCCCATCTCTCTCTCTGCCTGCCTCTCTGCCTACTTGTGATCTCTCTCTGTCTGTCAAATAAATAAGTAAAATCTTAAAAAAATTCAAATCAAGAAGAGCAGGAGATGAATGACCATGGTTTGCTGACCTTTTTCCTGAAGCCTTAGGTCATTCTTCTCTTGGTCAGCAGACACACTGCCTCTCCTTAACTTTCTGTGAGATCTAGACAATCCTTATGGACACTCTAATGGGAATAAGTGGGTGAAGTTGCAGCCATCATCTTTAATGTTAGAAGAGTTCCCCATGTCCCAACATCTTTTTAAATTAAATCTATCAAATTCAAAACTAACATCATGGTGGCAAAATTGCTTCCAGCCTTAGACCTATAGATTTTGTTAGTTCTGGAAACTGGTGATTATCTGAAAGACACTTCCTTACCTGTAACACTGAGCCAAGGAGCTTAGATCCCAAAGAGCTGTTCCCAGAATACACTCTGCTCCAGGCAGGGATGGCTCACAGGGCAGGGTAGTTCCACTCTGCTGAATTTCCTCTCTCCCATTCTCTGTCCTGCTGGGGCAGAGGTGGTTGGGGCTGCCTTACTGCAACGTTACATAGCAAACTCAAGTCCAGTGCAATCTGACTTCAAGAATGCACTCAATTAGGGTTTGTTAAAGAAATGGTTATACCTACAAATAAGTTTCCCACTTAGAAGAAAGTCCCCACTGGTCAGACAGATGGATTTTGTGATAACACCTAACTGACCCATAAACACTCTCTCATTGCCAGCTGTCTGGACTCTGCCTGGCTCATGTCACATCCTGGCTTCACTTGGAGGCAGAGGCTTTAAAAAAAATCTGAACTGCTATTTGCCAAAAGAATATAAACTTTTCCTATGTGTCTAAACAAACATAATCTGGTGACAATTTAACAGGCATTTCAAACCATGGGAAAAAAGCTTTGGAAACTCGCAGAAGAATTGAAAAAGAATTCTGTGAAATGGCTGAAGAAAACATGAAAAATGTTAACTCCATTAATTTGTGCTTCTAGAAGTCTTGAAGTCTAGAAAATGCATCTTTCATTATTATCGATCGTCCTGTTATCCATCTGCCTTGCTGCCCCATTCTTAGTCAAACCTCCCTCATTAAACCGGTGATACTGTGTTCATTACCAAGGTTGGTATGGCACCTGGCACCAGCTGTTCAAACACTGGGGGAAATATTAAACAAACAAACAAAAACCCACTCGACTCCAAGAAAGGAGTGCTTTGAGGTTACAAGTAAAGAGAAGTTAGCTGGCCTTACAATTTGATTATCTTTTCACAAAACTCATAACATTTCTAAGCATGTAATCCTATTATTTCTGTCCCTAAATGTTTCATTTATTTAGTATTTCCATAAAGATTTAGGATAAAAAAATTGCATTGTCCTGGATAATTTTTTGCAATTAATGATCTCAGAAATTTAAGAAGAAAATATTGCTCCTGTTCCTGAGTTATCTTTAACAAACGTATCTTGAAATAACAACTGAAACATATATTCCCTTCTACAGTTTCCAGGTTATTTGCAAATAGATTCTCCGTTTCTCCTCACAGACACCTTAGCAGCAGCTTACCACATGTCACTGCGGGGACAGTTGGATATTAGGGTTTGGAGAACTGCTTCGGTAGATACAGTCTTTCTTGGAGACTCAGCTCTGCCTGGCTCTTGGAACCCCTCACCTCTCAGCATCTGTCACTATGTATCCCAGCTCAGTCTCTATCATTCTTCAACACTTTCTGTCTGGTTCAACCATTTTTTCTTGATGTCTCCTGAATCCATATACCCTTTCTCTTTGGGTGTCTTTGCTCCTGGTCCCCAAACCTGGAAGACTTTAATACTTCCCCATAGCCTCTACAAGCTCCACCCAGCCTACAGGAAGCCTCTCTGGTCCTCCAACCTCCAAACAGTCTTTTCTCTATGGTCTTTCCCAACTAGACACAGATGGGATCACAAAATGGATACAAACATGACCTTGCATTTGGAATATTTTTATTTTCCAAATCAGGTTCACATCCAATAACTCAAATGCTCCTTACAACTACCTTGGGACACAGTGTAAAGTAATCTTCACTTTATACAGAAGCTACTGGGTTATGGAAATGGTGACTGTCTCTCTAAGATCCATGGTGCCATAGTCAGGAATCAGGGTAAGCCTGCCACCCTATAGGAATCCTCACAACTCAACGAAAGAACAGTGGCCTAGTTTCTTTAAAAAGACAGAGTGCCTAAGCCCCCCATCTGAGGTCATTCCCCAATTCCTTGAGGGCCCCAGTACAGCACAACCATTAGCCAGTCCTGGAAAGATCTAGAAGAGAGTAGGAAATGCTCTTATCCCAAATCTAATCTCTCCAAGGTGAATTAAAGAAATAAAGACTACATTTGGAGACCAAGAAAGAGTTCTTCTGTCCTCCCAAAATAGATGGAACATGTTCTAGATTTCTAAAATTTGAAGCAAATGTATTGCATTGATCAACAAAAAAATTTACAGTTTAAAAATGAAAACATGAAAATTATTTTTTCCAGTGGTCAGGTCTTCCAAATGGCCACTCCACGCCCACTCCTCTGGAGTCAGGTTCCGCCTTTCCTCTGCGGGGCCGCTAGACTGCAGAGCATGCACGGCCAAGGAAGCGGCCTGGACATGCCCGTCACCCACGCAGCTGTTCCAGGGAGCATCCAGCTGCTGGAAGTTCCACACATGCAAGGGTCAGGGGATGGAAATCCCCACAGCTTGTTTGCCTGGGAGCCCCTTCCTGGGGGGAGCTGAGGATGCAGGAGGAAATCTGACTATAGCAGAATCATCGAGAACACAGCTGGGCTCCCAGAGGCACCTGGGGCAGCTACACGGCACTGTGACTCAGACAGGTGGCTCTGTCTCTCCCTCATTTTCCTTCCCTCTTTTCCAGTTTGTTCACAGCACAGGAAAGAGATGCTTGGACACCATCTTGAATCACAGACACAGCAAGCACATCTGTTTAATCTGATCTTTCTTAACAGCACGAAGGGAGGAAACAGAAGGCCAGAAGCTAATAAACAGTCTCAGAGAAGAGGGGAAGGGAGGAGAGAGACAAAGAAGATATTTTCTTACACGAGACAGCAATTCGAACAACTTTGGCCATGGGAGTTCCCTTCCTGGTGGACCCAAACCTAACACTGTGTCTTGACCAGGGGCTTCTGCATTGGCTTTATTTTCATAACTTTATCAGTTGGGCTCTGATTATAACAGAATACATATTCATTGTGGAACATATAGCAAATAGTTTTCCAAACAATAAAACTATTCTCAACAGTCAATGCTGCTATTAATACTCGTGGCTTTCCATTCTGGAAAACAGCATGGAGGTTCCTCAGAAAGTTGAAAATAGAGCTACCCTATGACTCAGCAATTGCTCTACTGGGTATTTACCCAAAAGATACAAATGGAGTGATCCAAAGGGACACATGCACCCGAATGTTTATAGCATCAATGTCCACAACAGCTATGTTTATAGCAGCAATGTCCACAACAGCCAAGCTACGGAAAGAACCTAGATGTTCATCAACAGATGAATGGATAAAGAAGATGTGGTATTTATATACAATGGAATACTATGCAGCCATAAAAAGAAATGAAACCTTGCCATTTGCAATGACTCGGATGGAACTAGAGGGTATTACGCTGAGTGAAATAAGTTAATCAGAGAAAGACAATTATCATATGATCTCCCTGATATGAGGAATTTGAGAGGCAACGTAGGGGGATTGGGCTGTAGGGAAGGAAAAAATGAAACAAGATGGGATTGGGAGGGAGACAAACCATAAGAGACTCTTAATCTCACACAAAAAACTGAGGGTTGCCAGGGGACAGTCGGGGGGAGAGGATGGTTGGCTTATGGACCTTGGAGAGAGTATGTGCTATGGTGAGTGTTGTGAAGTGTGTAAACCTGGTAACCACAGACCTGTACCCCTGGGGCTAATAATACATTATATGTTAATAAGAAAAAAAGTACTCGTGGCTTTCCTTCCATTGTTTTCCCTGTGTCTTACAGGGTTGGAATCAGAGTTTTAATTTTGTAACCCGATCTTTTCACTGAACATACCGCATGATTTTGCCCCATATTTGCTAAAATACAGTGCCTATGAACAGCAGCATGGTGGCTGTGTGCCCCATAATCCCTTTCCTCTGTTCTCCCTTGCTGTGTACATGGCTCAACCAGCAACAGTGTCAAGCCTAGGACCCTAGGCCAAGTTGTGGAAAGGGCTCTTTTCTCACTGCTTATTCTCCTCCAGACATCACCCAAAGCCCACTGTCTGTGATTTTCCTGGGGCCCCTCTTTCCATGGACTCCTTGACTGCTTTGGGGAGAATGTGGATCAAGACCAGAAATAGACAGCGCCACGGTTTCCAATCAGGATCCATTGAAAAAAATGAAAGTCCATACTGTCCTGGAAAACCCAAAGTACGTGGTTAGCCATGCTGTTTCACCTCCTGCAAAATGGGAAAAACATATTCACTGCACACACTCGTATGGAGGGTGAGCAATAATATCGGAAGCACATGGCACAGACCAGGTTTTGAGAAAAATTGGTGGGGTGCCTTGGTGACGCAATCGGTTAAGCACTGGGCTCTTGATTTGGGCTCAGGTCATGATCTCAGGGATGTCCGCTCAAGCCCAGTATCGGGCTCTGTCCTGGGCATGGAGTCTCCCTTTCCCTCTGCCTTTCCCCGCAATGAGCGCGCTCTCTAAGAAAATACACAGATCTTTTAAAAAATGGGTTCCTATTACTTCATTTCTACATTTTTCTGTCTTCGGTATGTTTAACAGGTGATTTCTAACAGGTATGGCAGACACTTCAATAGGATGAATTACATTTTGCATGAAAGAATGACATCTCCGAAAAAGGAAAGGAGAGAGCTTTCCTGAAAGAAGCTGCCAGTGAAACTGAGGCCACCTTTGTTTTACTTGGGTCCCTGCAGCTGACATTTCCAAGCTACAGGGTAAAAAGTTAAAAGCGCTCTGGATTCCCCTGCCTGCTCTCGACCACACCCCCACTGGCAACATAATTCTTGGTGAGGAAGAAAAAATAAATCTATAGTTGCCTTGAAAAGCATTCATGCAAAATAAAGCCCAGATTCATAAGTAATCGGACTTGTGCATCACTTTCCAAAACAGTATCCTGTTACGAGCTAAAGCAAACAGCGGTTTCAACCCTGAGAACTGACAGGCGGTTCAGAGGGCAGATTGGAAAAGATTAAATATTTGTGCAAAATGCCACATCCCCCTTCACAAAGAGCCGCCTGAGTCTGGAATAAAAGGAAATGGGAATCGGAGGACGGGGATCCAGGAACTGAGAAGAGAGTCTTATCTTTCCAGAGGAAGGGCTGATATTGGAGCAGTTGGTGGGGAAGGGGAGAGGGGCAGAGATGAGGTGGAGGCGGGTGCCAGCGCTCAGATCACTGCATGCCTGCGCCCAAGGCTGCACTTTTGACCCGTGCAGTAGAGTCCCGCCACAGGGGCTCAGGGGAAGATGGAAACAGGATGGGGAGAGCTTTGAGGCTGCCAGGCTGCGGTGGCGGAAAGCAGGAAAGAGGCATGCTTGGAGAAACCCACAGTCTGAGCAGTACTACGCTAACTTGTAAGGCTGGGAGGAGACAAAGGTGGCCTGGGGCTGAGGCCAGTGAAACGCACTGTGCAAACTGGCAGTCCAGAGGCCCACCGGTGGAGCAAAGGACAGACCAGGAAGGGGAGGGGAGGGGGTTAAGAAAGTTGTTTAAAAACAGCAGTTTCCAGCTCTGCTGACAGTCTATCAAGGCTGAATTTTCTGCCTCTGAGATGTTTCGGTGTCTGCCAGGAACTTCGAATTAAAAAAAGGAAAAAAAAAAAAAAGGAAAAATCTCATACAATAGCGCATTCTGCGAAGGCAGTAGGGAGATTGCTGATAAGATGAAAATCTTTTAGAAATTGGGATTTTTTTTTTTTCTTTCCGTGGATTTGGAGCTCCAAGGGCCCCACCACGAAGACTAACACAGGGCACACCCCAGGAAAAAAACAGTGCCCGGAGCCTCTGAACATAGTTCAAGAAGAAGGAAAGACCATGGGAAGCACAGCCTGTGGTCCCAAGTGCTGACTCAGAGACAGCCTTAGATCAGTGGTTCTCAACCCTGGCTAACGCATCCGGAGGCTTTAAAAAAAAATGCCAATACCCAGGTCTGGCTCTCTTGTGTTAAACTGGGCTCCCTAAACTTGGAACCCTGAAGTGGGTATTTTTTTTTTTTTTTTTTAACTCTCCAGTTCATTTGAATGTGCACCCAGGACCACGAAGCCTAAGCAAGAGATTTTCAAAGGGACTTGCTGTTGTACCCAGTCTCCCAACTGGGGGGGTGGTGCGGGGGAGAGTATCAAGTACCTCCATCTTCTCAAGAAGTCATGTGCCTTGGGAAGGCTTAGAACCAATCCTAAGATCTGAGGAGCTGAACCTAGTCATCAGAGCAGATGCGGGGGGAAGGAGATAGAAATCATCCAGCTGCCAACAAATGTTTAAACCACCATGATGTGCCAGGCTCTATCTGTAAAGGTGACATAGAAGTAATAGCAGGAGATCCCAAGGCTCTGAGTGTCCTGGGCAGGGAAGGTTGACCGAACCGTGCACAGTCTGCAGTCCACAAGCATAGAGAAGGTTAAAGGACCATTTTCAAGAGGGTCTAAATATAAATGCAAATATTAAATAAGCACATGTCAAAGATTTTATTCAACTCGTTAATTAATGAGAAAATCAGTAAGACCTTAAGACCGGTTAAAAGCAATTTGAAGAGCTAGGTATTTACAGGCAATTTATGAAAGGAACATTATGGTCAGATTGCTGGGTTAAGATCCAAAATTAATATCTTAAAGGAAATAAACGATATCTTTTGGGGGCTTTTCCTTTTCCTTTCCTTTTTTTTTTCCTGCCAAATTACTTGCCTTTCTACCAAAGAAAAATCTACAACTGAATAGGTAACTTCACTGACTTACCTATTAAGTTACCTATTATTGAGTCCAGGAATTTTTGGACAACGGTGAGCAGTGAGTTGAAGAAGCGCATTGCCCTAGATAATCCTCAGGGAAGCTCTTGTCCTCTAGGACAGTGCAAGGACATGCTGCCCACTTGTCAGCCTTATTTCCAAGTTTTTGATCATTTTTCTTGATAGCGAGGGGCAGGTGGCCAGACTGCAGGTCCGGCGAAGGAAGGCTGAGCTGCTAACTGCCGAGTCCCCGGAGAGAGCCCGCAGTCCATGCCACGGTGCATCCAGCCACGGCCAGTGACATTCCCCCTGCCTCCAGCTTCCCCACCAGCAGCCTTCACAACTCACACCTCCATGCCTTGGGTCAACCTTCTAGCCCGGACCGCAGTGCACTGAGTCGAGAGCTTTTAGCAACACGCGTGCACGGGTCCTTTACCCCAGACCCCCTTACTGACCTGAGCCGCGACGGGCATCAGCACGTGTTGAAGCCACCTGTGCCTCCGACGAGCAGCCAGGGTGCGGATGCTGACCCGCAGGGGACCCAGCCGTCACAGGGTGCGGCCGGAACGGGAAGAGGACCAGCCAGGGAGTAAGAAATGTGGGGTCCAGTCCTGGTCTGGTGCGGAAGCTCCTGTTCCCCGATCCTGCCCCCCGCGGGGTGGTCAAGGGCACAGCCTCGCCTGCTGGGCAGCCCTCAGTTCACACCAGCTCCGCAGTGGGGCAAGTGACTCCGCGGCTTCCAGCCTCTGTGTGACAGACGGGGTGACATGCGGCACCTCAAAAGGCATGATGAGCCGAGAAGGGCCGCGGGAAAATTCTAGCACGTGGCAAGTACTCAATGAGCTTTTGCTGTGGTCATTAGGACTCAGTGCAGCAAACCTCCCAGGGCCACCGGTGAGGACCCACGCAGTGATGCAAATGGAGCCTCAGTGAACCGCAAAGCATTATAAGCTGGGGTGACTGTCATTGACTTCTTGGCTTTAATTAGGCTGAAGCTGGGACAGGCAGAGGACTGAATCCAGAGGTCCTGGGAATGGGACTGCCTCCACGCCCCACCCCTCCACACTGTCAGAGGGTCTTTTTTTTTTTTTTTTAAAGATTTTATTTATTTATTTGACAGAGAGAGATCACAGGTAGGCAGAGAGGCAGGCAGAGAGAAAGAGGAGGAAGCAGGCTCCCTGCCGAGCAGAGAGCCTGATGCGGGACTCGAACCCAGGACCCTGAGATCATGACCTGAGCTGAAGGCAGCGGCTTAACCCACTGAGCCACCCAGGTGCCCCTTAGAGGGTCTTTTGAGACCAAAATGTGAGCGGGCTTTGGAAGCCCCGTCTTAGATGTAGGACCATGGTTGGCCAAGCTGTCCTGGAATGGTTTGTATCTACTTTCTCACCTACTTTCCTACCTAGCACTTGGGCCTGAGTCAAACTGGAGTATCAGGGCCACAGCAATGATTGAACTGCATTGGTCAAATTAGGAGAGAAAAAAAAAAAATCAGGTGAGCACTACCTCCTGCTGGGTATTTTATTTATTTGACAGACGGAGAGAGATCACAAGTAGGCAGAGAGGCAGGCAGAGAGAGAGGCAGAGAGAGAGGCAGGGAAGCAGGCTCCCTGCCGAGCAGAGAGCCTGAGGCAGGGCTTGATCCCAGGACCCTGGGATCATGACCCAAGCCAAAGGCGAGGCTTTAACCCACTGAGCCACCCAGGCACCCTCCTGCTGGGTATTTTAAATGCTCCTACAGCAGGTTCAAGAAGAGCTTAGTGCATTCAGAAATACTTGGGAGGCAGAGCTCACAGCCTGCGTACATTTTTAAAACTTTCTCTTTTGTGTCTTCTTTATAAATGTGGCAAATGCACCCTGAGAAAGCAGCTGAGCTCCCCAAATCCCTGGCCATGGGTGAATAGGAAGCTTGGAGCACGTACCTCCCTGGTTAGTTATGAATGAATCTCTTAGGTTTGAAAGCGCTTTCACCACTTAAGAAGGTCTTGCTGTCTTGAATGGCAGCACCATTCAATGAACTCCACCATCCAGGCAGTAGCCTGGATGAACAAAGAAAAGGAAAGAGGTAAAGAAATAACAGCTAAATTCTCAAAACACCCTTGCCACATTGAACATAAAGGAGAGCACGGGATAACAGTTGGCCTGCCGGGCAATCAGTGTTCCTTATGTGTCAGATTTATGGGGCATTGCAGAATGATAATGATGAGGATGATTAATAATAATAATAATAATCAATAAATGTTCTGGTATGTGAGGAACACAGATAAGGACCTTCCATACATATTGGCTAACAGAATCCCCTTAACGACCCCATGAAATCAATACGATTTTCAGTTTACAAGTAAGAAAATTAAAGTTGAGAGAATCTCATACACTCGCCCAAGGTCATACAAGCTCAGATAATCAGTTCAAGTCGAGGTCTTTCTGACACCAAACCCCTGCTCTTCACCATTGCACGATACTTTCTAAATATGCATTTCAGAACACGTCACCTAGAATGTCGGTTTCCTATTCCCCAGAAAAGGTTAACAAATTCCACCATGGGAAGAAGACAGAGTCCTGTTTTTCTCTGGGTACATCCTCTCCCAGTTTCACAGAATATGTAAGAGATAACCCAAGGTCAGGCCACAGGAAGAAGGGACTAATGGAAAAAAATCTAAATTGATCAAGAGACAATTGGACAAAACACATTTTTAAATTCACAAATTTTTCAGAAATCTCTTAGCAAGTACAACACAATAAATGTGTCCACAAATTTTCACTCTGAAGGAAGGACCTAATTTTCTCCGATATATTCCTGACTTCCCCACCTTCTGACCTGGGAATTTCAACTCTGTACAGGCATGGGGTAATACACCCCGTCGGCTTCTTGTTAACTTCTGTCTTAGCAAGCAGCCATGCCTTCTTCAAACTACTACAAAAGTCTAAAAGGCAAAAGAGAGGAGGAGGGGGGCAGAGATGTTCTGACTCAACCACTGTATCAGAACACTGAAAAAACAAGGGTCAGGAGCGTGACTGTCTAAAGTGGAACAGAAGCTTCTAAAAGTTCTGTAAAGAGGGCGTCAGTAGCACTTGTGGGCTTTTCGGAAAACGTCCAAACTTGGGATCTCCTGCTTCCCGAGAAGAGAGCTATTTCCTACCTAGGACTCCGTGACCCCCAGTGCCAAAAGCCCATTAGAATGTGACTTACGTCCTGCATTTGACCCATCTGATCCGCATTTTCCCCTGAGTTAATAATATGACCCCTGTGAGGGGTCTTGCTGTGTGTACTGATACTGTTTGTTAACTCTTCTATGGACTGCTGGGTTCCGTATTTAATTTCCAGGAGGAATTTCAGAAGGTCAAAGCCCCCATCGGTGAAGAATGCCATGTGAGTAATGAAACAAGGCGGGCAAGTTCACCCGGGAGGAGATGGCAGTCTTCAAGCGTGGTTGACAAAAGACCTTTAGACTGTAGACCTTTGGGGCCTGGGGTGGAGTGAACAGTGAAGAAAATGAGCTCAGGGAGAGGGATCCTTAAATCAGTGGGGAAAAGCAAAACATGTGATAGGCAGAGTCACAAGCTACTGGCACATTTGGTTTCCATTAATTGTACAAGCCGTGGTTTGGGCTGTTACTGTCGATGTTGTGTGTGTGCATTGGGTTTAATGGGCAGCTGGAGCAGAGGCAGTAATAGAGTGGAGTAAGTGTGTGAAGGAATTAAAGCTACAACTTACCAGGGTGTGGAAAAAAAGAAATCCAAGTATCTGCAGGTCCCCGCCTCTCCGAAGAAGCCTGTGGTTTCCCACACTTAACAGAGAGAGAGCCCCACAAGGCGTCAGCTTTCTCATTTCAAAGTCAAAGTCATCCAAAACCAAACAGCAGCCTCACAGCGGAATGGTTTCTCTCTGATTTACACATCAGTTTCTCTTTGTGTTGATTTAGCAGCGGTCATCCTTGGCTGCACCTTGCAGACAAGGGTCTCTTCCTGCTGGTCCCTGGGACGCTGTCAGCCCGCCGAGGGTAGAGCGGTGACAAGACACTCTGTGCTCAGTCCGAGGGCAGAGGAAATTTCCGGCACTTTCTCAGATTTCTGTTTTGTAACGTCAGTCCCAAATACTGTCATGTAAGTAGTTCTTCTTCAGGTTATTAATAAATGATGTGGCTTACTGGACATGGGAAAGGGAGGAATTTACCAACTGGCATATTCCATGTGTGCATTTCTGTGACTGGAGGTCAGAATGTCTAAGCTACATGAACTTCTGAGACTGCAAAGAGTCTACGGCAGCTGTCACCAAATCACTGGAGGTAAGATAAGATAAGAGCGCTGTTGGGGCACCTGGGTGGCTCAGTGGGTTAAGTGTCAATGCTTGATCTCAGCTCAGGTCTTGATCTCAGGGTTGTGAGTTCAAGCCCCAAGGTGGGCTCCATGCCCAGCATGGAGCTTAACAGAAAGGAAGGAAGGAAGAAAGAAAAAATAATAATAATCCCTCCTTTACAGAACTTATGTCAGGCATTTTTCATACATTAGATGCCTACTTCTACTCTCAAATCCAGGCCCTCCCTTGGCCTTCCTTTTCTCCAAGACCTGATGTGATGCTAAAAGGGAACCTCCTGAGTATTTTTTTTTAAACAGTTGCTTAGTGGATGCGGAACCTATGCGAGTCAACCTTGGCAAAGTGGTCTGTTTCTTTGGTTTTTAGCAGCAGTGTGGAAAGACAGTTTGGAACACGGGTTACTGTAATATTTCCCAAGGAAGCTGTCAGAACCTAAAACCCTGAGAACTGCCTTCTGCTGGTAGGCTTTCCAAAAACGAAGAGCGATGCTGGGAGCAGAAGGAATGGCTTGCTGCATTCCTGAGTTAGCTGCCCCATGTATGGTCTGTTGCTCACTCCCGGAGTTGACTGACTGCAGAACCTCGCCAGCCCTTGCTGTCTGCGCAGCAAACACGACCCACATTTCGGTCCCCGGACCACCTCTTGTTTTCGGAAAGCCCCTTGGGTCTCACTTATTCCCAACCAATCCTGCGTAACTGCGTAACTACCACTTAAGAGAAATTTAATTTTCTACTCGGCGTTCGCCTCTCTTTGAAATACATGTTAGGCACCCTGCTTATAAATTCTCCCCAAATCTCAAAAGTACTCTGAAAGCCCCTGAGAATAGAGCATCTACATAATTCCTACCCTGAAAGACATGGTGTCCCCTCTTAGGTCAAGAGTTGATAGCACCTATGTGGTCCTTGATGATATGGATTTGCATGTCTTCTGCTGTACCCGGCATTGAGTAAGTACTGGGTAGGGTTTGTTGATCCTGCGTTGGGGTGTGTATGTGCACTCACATGCGCAAAAAAATGGGGGCGTGTTCAGCTGTGAAGGCAGGCGGCAAAAAGAGAAGCCCAAAGAACTAGATCATTTCTATAATCAGTGCTGTTTACTATTTATTACCAAAGGAAAATATGGTAGCAATAAAGAAAGCTTTCTGATTATAGGGGAGAATAATACTATGTATCTTAGGTTTTCTCTCTCTCTCTCTCTCTCTCTTTTTTTTTTTTTTTTTTTTTTTTTTGCCAATGTAATATTTAGGCACACTCACATTTTTACCTTCAGTTGCCATTATCAGTAAACAGCCATTGAAAGACTTTTTGGACAACCTTTCTAAAGTCAGTGTTTTTCTTTCTTTCTTTTTTTTTTTTTTAAAGATTTTATTTATTTATTTGACAGAGAGCGATCACAAGTAGGCAGAGAGGCAGGCAGAGAGAGAGAGAGGAGGAAACAAGCTCCCTGCTGAGCAGAGAGCCCGATGCGGCACCTGGTCCCAGGACCTGAGATCATGACCTGAGCCAAAGGCAGCGGCTTAACCCACTGAGCCACCCAGGCGCCCCTATCAGTGTTTTTCAAAAGACCCACTTCTCTTCCATCCTTTCATTGGCAGGCCAAGGTCAAAGGAACATGGAGTGTGTGTGTGTGTGTGTGCATGTCTCCCTGTATTTTCCCATCTCATCCCTTTTTCTCTTTCTCCCTCTTCCTTTCCTACCCATTTTTATTTTTATTTATTTATTTATTTATTTTTAAAGATTTTATTTATTAATTTGACAGAGAGAAATCACAAGTAGACAGAGAGGCAGCCAGAGAGAGAGAGAGAGGAGAGAGAGGGAAGCAGGCTCCCTGCTGAGCAGAGAGCCCGATGCGGGACTCGATCCCAGGACCCTGAGATCATGACCTGAGCCGAAGGCAGCGGCTTAACCCACTGAGCCACCCAGGCACCCTTTCCTACCCATTTTTATACCATTCAGGTTTTATCCGCCAGTGGGCATTGAAATACTATGTCCCTGCATCTTTGTATAAAATAATCCAACTGAGAGGCACTTGGGTGGCTCAGTGGGTTAAGCCTCTGCCTTCAGCTCAGGTCATGATCCTGGGGTTCTGGCTGCAGGCAGGCTACTTCCCTCAGCCTGATGTGCCCTAGAAATGTTACTGCTCTCTCTGTATGCCAGGAGAGGTTTGGGAAACATCAGTGCAGCTCTGAAGTGAAATTATTCCCTGTGATCATCACCATCTAACACAGGATAATGTGAAGACTAGTGAAGTGACTAGAGTCCCACTTGTGTTGTCATTTTTGGCTATTTCATTATTTACATTTCTAAACTTCTCTATTAACCGATAACTTTTCAGACCTGTAAGAAAAAAACAGTTTACTTACAACCATGTCAAATCTTTACGGCCATGTCCAACTGAGCCACAAGGAATCTAAGGTTACTAGCTAAGAACCACAGTCGCTTCTGCAGGGAGAGAGGTCTAGAGCCAAGATGGATCTGACCAGGATTGTTCCAGATCCATGATGGATCTGACCAAGTTGGCAAGACACAGAAAGAGGGAGGGAAGGAAGAAAAAGTGCTTCCTTTTGCCAACTCCTCAGGGTGTGAACTTAATTCCGGGAGCGGGAGGTTTATCTGTAAATTGAACTTTAAATCTAAGGTCTGATCTCAGAGTTGTAGCAACTGTTTTTGAATTTTCAAAAGACTCACCAACGACTAGTGGTCCAGACAGGACTACTACCATGTAAACTCTTGAAGATCACCCAGGAATGATAACTGACTGGGGTGGGGTGGATATGTAGTCCCAAAAGATCTGTCCAACCAGAAGCTCAGGAGGTGACCTGACTTGGGATCAGGGTCTTTGTGGATAGAGTGACTGTAGGATCTGGAGATGAGATCGTGCTGGATTAGGGTAAGCCCCAAATACAGTGTTGACTGTCACTCTAAGACACAGTCAGAGATCAGGCACAGAGAGCCCAAATGCCCAAGGCCATGGAAAGCAAAAGCAGAGACTCTGCAGGAGACTCTACAGCTTCAGGCCAGGGTACACTGGAAGATTCCAGAAGCTGTCAGCAACTAGAGGGCACCTGGGACAGATTCTCCCACAGAGCCACCAGGCATCCAAAGTTTTGGCCACTGATGGTCGCACGTGGAACCCTATCAGACTATGAGTTCCCAAAGGCTCGTAGGGTCTCTTTCCTGCAGCACCCTTGGCCCCTGGCACAGGTTTAAAGAAGAATGATCAGATAAGTGAGTGAGGCCACCTTGTCTAATCCTGGCTCAACAGTGGAAAGTCACCGGCACGGTCATTGCAAACGTACACATATGGCTCCCCAGCCTGGGCTCAATCCATCAGGACCCCCTTCAAGTGGTGGTATATGCCAACCCAGGCTTTCTCTGTTCCACAGGGAAATGCCTGGTTGATGAACCCACAAGCTGCCTCGCCCTCAGGGGCCCACGTAAGTCAGGTGGAGCTTGTATGGCCATCCCAGCCGGCAAGCCTGGAAGTCTGCTCTGTTCTACCCAGGCCAGAATCACACTGCCACCTGGAATGTGTGTGCCTTTGGGACAAACCCTGGATCCTTCCTAATTGTACATCTGGGGGATGTTTAAGTGTACACGCCCTTTTGCTGGTAGCGTGGTTCTTGCAACATGATCACAACTGGCAGCAAATTTCCGAACCGCGGTTGTACACCTGTGGCCTGGACAGTGACTGCACTCTCCTGCTCTGAGACCAGGGTGCCTGGCCATTTCAGGGCAAGAACATCAGCTGCCAGTTCTGCTTGAGAAAGGGTTGGGTATTCAGACTGAGAAGACTTTGGCCGAATAGGGTCTTGGGACGGACTCCTAGGGAAAGGCCAGGTGACGAGGCCTTTGGTTAGGAAAACCAACCCAGCTGTTCTGCTGCAGAGACGCCAAGCCGAAGCTCAGCCTGCTTCCATGAACGCTTGAATTAAACCTCGGGGCTCAGCGACCATCCACAGGAGCTGGCAGGAGGAAGCTCCAGCCCTGGGTGGCATTGTGTTCAAATCTTTAAGACCTGGATGTCGCTTTTGTGCAAATGCAACACAGCTAGCATTCTAAGCCAACAAGGGAAGAAGGACAAATACCTTTGGGTCAGACATTCAAATACATTGCAGAGGTCAAGCAGGGCAGTGAGGACATTGACCATAACTGAATGTAACATTTGCGCCCCATGGTCTGGTCTTACAGAATCTCACAGCGCTTATGGGCCTTCTATACCAAGGTCAGAAATGAATGACGAGACCCCCGTACAGAGTACCTATCAGTCAACACACCTGTATTCACTGCCTGCCATGAAAGGAGAGTTGGAGACCAACCCAATCTTTGAAGGTCTGTCATGACAAGTGGTGTCAGCTGGCCATGCTCTCTCCCACATCACAAACCCCTCTCTTCTCATCTCCATCTATTGGAATCCTACCCAACCTCCAAGGTCATGTCAAAGGCAGCCTCCTCTGTGAACCTCTTTTGAATCCATCCCCAGCCCTGTCCTCACAAATATAATCTTTCCTCTCTTTGAACCTCTCATAGCATCTAGTTTCTGCTTCTACAATGACACTCATCAGAACCTGCTTTGGAGAAGTTCTTTTCAGAAGAGCCACATTCCCAGCAAAATTTTAAATCCCTTGAAAGCGGCACCATGCTTAACACGGTAGCTTCTGCAATGCTCAGCATGAGGCCCCCCAGAGCAGCTTGTAAAATGCATTTATTTAACATATTTCAACTGTCTATTAAGGTGAAGATTGGAGGTGATGAATGAAAGTTTCTCCCATTTGGAGTGGTTCTTGTCCTCCTAGGATGCTTTTTAAAGGACACACACACACACCTCTAAGAAGACAAAGCAGGTACGAAAAGAGGAGTTAGAGTAACAGAGTATGGGCACTAAAAACATGATAATCAGTGGGTCCCCAAAACAGAAATTAAAGTTTCGTTGTTATCAGAATGTTTTCCTTATTTGTATTGCAGGTTAAAATTACTAGATCATCCAATATTCCAGGAAGAAGTACAGTTACTGGGCTCAAAGTTGGGAGGCTGGAGTTCTAGTCCTGGTTTTGCTGTGAACCAGCCATGTAATTCTGGGTGATGCAAAATCCCTCAGGACCCAAATTTCTATAAAATTAGAGAATTCAACTAACTCATCTCTATGGCTTTACAATTTCATGCTCTTTAAAAACATGTCATTTGTACTACATCCCTTGGGTCCTTACAAGAATACCAAAAAGCAAAAGCAGCTCTCTGTTTGGGGAAAAAGAATGACTTCTTTTGCCTTTCTATTTGTCCTCTGAGATTTTCTCAACAATTTTTCCTATTTCTAATTAGGATACTTACTCTATCCCTACTTCATATTCAAAAACAAACAGCCTCTCAAAAATTAAAAAAAAAATACAAACTAGATTAGATTAGGCTAGGTTAGGTTAGATTTAGGGGAATGCCTTAACAGAAAAATGTAAAACATATGAAACCCCTTTAATAATTCCATGCCTTGGGGGCACCGGGGTGGCTCAGTTGGTTAAGCATCCGACTCTTGATTTCAGCGCAGGTCACGATCTCAGGGTCCTGAGATCGAGCCCCATGTTGGGCTCCACACCGGGCGTGGAGTCTGCTTAAGATTCTCTCTCTCTCCTTCTTCCTCTTCCCCTCACCATGCTCTCTCTTTCTCTCTCTCAGAAATAATAATAACCAATCCCTTCTCCTTTGAAGGAAAAAAAGATCCATGTTCAACAACATTTGGTCAACACTTTTGCCCATACTTAACTACAATAAGAATGACTCTCATAATAACATAATAATAGAATAAATAGGATAAATATTGCAATAGTATGGTAGTTTAAGATTTGTTGGAATTGTTTAAGCCATGACATCCTGTTTTTATTTCATTATCCAGAAGTTGTTTTGGTTCCAGTTCCGAGCTAATTAAACTTTAAGACCAACGACATCATTTGCACTTCAAGCAAGTGTACGGGAAGTAGTGATGTGAATATCGCTTGAGTAATGAAAAGGAATGATTTCTGGTTTTTGAGTTAAGTCTTTCGAATTTGGTAAGTATTGAGGAGAAGGAAAAGAAAGACATGACTTATGAGCATGGAGTTATGTTCAAGAGTAGAAAAAAGAAGAGAAAAATTTTAATTCGAAGTTAGTCCATCTATGTATAATGCTGGGGAAAGGGGGGTCTCAGGTTACTGTATAA
Source organism: Mustela nivalis (assembly GCF_964662115.1). Classification (NCBI taxonomy): domain Eukaryota; kingdom Metazoa; phylum Chordata; class Mammalia; order Carnivora; family Mustelidae; genus Mustela; species Mustela nivalis. Next base: position 136,702,124 of record NC_139026.1, read on the forward strand.
AGTTACTCACTGGGTCTTGCCCGTTTTGTATGTGTTGGGGGTTGGAAGGGAGATTGTGAACACAGCACATTTCATTTTGAATATTGATTATTATTGGAAAATGGGATTCAATATAAGTATTGCCATGCTAAGTTTATGCTCATGGAAATCTACTCATCCCATGCATCTATAGGACCACCTTGTAGAGAAGGCTATGTTATAAAGCCAAACTTAATTCATTAAGCACTTTGATGACAAGGACCTCAGTAGCCAGCCAAGTATAATCGTTAAGATCAGGTTTTTATTCTTCTTCCTAAACAGTCCCCTATCTCTGGCCTTCAAATAGTGTCCTGATTCCCCTGTGTGCGTACCTGCACTGAGAAGGAGCTCCTCCTCCCTCAGAAGGTCCCATGCTACACTCTCCATGCCCTGCACTGTTCTTCTAGGCACTCATGTGGGTCTTCGTTATATATGGATTTGCAAGATTATTTGATTAATGTAATTCTATGTCCCATCACTAGAACCTCCATAGATTAGAAGCTCCTTGAAGGTAGGGACTGGCTTCGGTTGACTCCCCAGAGCCTCCTATGGTGCCTAGCATGTAGTAGACACTCAACCAAGTTTCATGAACTTGGGAAAGGCTGCATACAGTGCTAGCACTGTCTTCCAGCTGCTGACCTTATAGGATAAAGAAAGCCACACAGGTGCCCAATAGAGTCTTTTATACATGTGTCTGGGTAGCCCTGTCTTTGTAACAATGCTCTCACATACCAATATCTGGGCAGGATGACACACATTTTGGAAGCCAGGGGACTTACATTACCATTTATCTTTCTCTGGTTGTTGCTTGATTCCTCAAGTAGGACATACACTTTTTGAGTACAAGGACTTATGCAGAATTCACCTGCTAGGCTTGTTACTAAGAGGACCCGGACCTTTTGCCCTCAAGAACTTCCAGTCTAGGAAGGGCCAGTGTGGATATCATTAACACTGATGTGATCAAATTTCAACTTCTGTTGTAACATTTTCTGAATGGTACAGGAGAACTGAGAAGGGAGAAGCTTCTCAGATGATGTGTTATTGGGTTTGTGACTCAAGGATGAGCCAAAAAGAAAGCCTAAACTGCTGAACTCGTTGGTGGAGGCTAGTGTCTCTTAGCTCAGCTCACCCTAGTTCCCAGAGACGGATGAACGTCAAGACGCTTGGCGTCTCTTATGATGCCTACTTTGAATGCTCCCTGTCCCCGTATCTGTAAGAATTGGAGATTCAGAACGGTAGTCTATCTCCTGCCTCTGCCTTGAGACATGAACGGCTGTGGTTATTAAAGCACATGGGCATCTAATACCAGCTGCAGAGGTCACTGTTACTACTCAAATCTCCTTTGAAGCCATTCTTACCCAGAATAAGATTATAAAGGAAAGCAGGCAAATCAATAAAATAAACTGACTTTGTTACTGTACCGATAGGGATGTGGCGACTGTGACGTTATTCACGGTCTGGGGCCAAACTGTCAGCTTCCCTTTTCCAAGGCTTTTATTTTCCTCCATTCCATTCTCCTCTGTAATCTTTGGCCCATTTGCTGGGACTTTTTCTACAGCCGGGCAGAAAAAGTCCAGGTGTGGTGCCAAGGCCGATTTATGTCTTCTGAGATGCTCAATTTCCCACTTAGCGAAAGCTGGCTTGCCGGAGATGGTGCCTCTGACAAAATCTCTCTTCGGCCCAGAGTTAGCCAAGGCCCAGCTCCTGGGAGGTCCCTCCCTTACCTTAGGGAGCCGGAGAGGTTCCCACATTGCAGTCCCCATACGATTGTCAAGCCTTTCTGATCATTTCCTTACAATTAGGCTCAAACCCAACTTGGAAGGGGCGTGCGTGTGTATTTTTTTTCAATCTAACTTCCTGCGGCCTGAACACACTGACAGCTTCTGACAGTTCGAATTTTATCTCTCCACTCCGGGAGCCACACAGCCGAATTCTATTTCTTAGTCAAACAAACGACTACAGAGGGTCCATTCTGTGACCGCTTCAAAACAGGAAGCGGAGGTGAGGGATGGCAAGAGCGGGTTTTACATAATGAGGGAGGCTGGGGGCCGCGGCTGACCCCCCCATGGGGTCTGCTCCCTTCCAGCCATGGCCTCTGTTCCGCTCGGACCACCGCACCCTCAGACCTGGATGATCAGGCTCCTTTCCCAGGACCAGTGCCTGGCCCCCACATCTGGCCCATGGTCTACTTGCAAAGGAACCACGCTGCCCCTCCTGCGCTCGGAGAGCGGACAGAACCACGGAGGTCATTGCCAAAGACACTCCCCACTCATCCGCAGCTCTAGTGGGTCTCTAGGGGGAGTCTGCCTCCGGTCTCCATGTAGGTGGGCCCAACCACAGAGGGAAAGCTCCATGACCTCTTTCAGATCCCACCAAAGGAAGAAGAGAACACATCCAAAGAGTCCAGATGTGAGTCATCCGGGACAAGGAGGAGGAGAATGACACTGGCCACCGTCCCTCACCTCCACTGTCACTCTTGCTGGACATGGCAAGTGTTTCCCTTTGGAACTTTGGCTCCAGTGACTGCAGAGAACCCTCCAGAAGGCCACAGGAAGATCTGCATTTGAAAAACCGATCATTTCCCCTGCTGCTGAGAAGCGAGCCAGAGCAGCCTAACCTCGGCTTCACCTTGGGAAACACAGCCTTGGCTCAGGGAGGTTTGAAAGCATAAACTCCCCGTAGGCCTCCTGAGAGCTCTGGGCGGCTCATTTATGAAGCTTTAAAACAATCTCAAGTCTTCTGCAAAAGGCCTTTGGGGGCCACCCACTCCGGACATGAATCATTTGTATGTGTATCTGTGCACCGACCTGACCCCCCCCAAGAATGCCACCCACGGGCTGCAAGGACCCAGGGGCTTTCAGAGGGAAATTTCAGGCAGGGAAAGAGACCCTTTCTCCAACCGGTTCACCGCTCGTTGGAGGTTTATGTATCCTTCAGGCCACGAAGGAATCAGAGCAGACCTCCTGTGAAACCCTTCCCGGCCACCTACACAGACTTAGTAACTCCAGTCGGCCCCGGGTTTCCTTATCTCCCAGCCTGGATTTCCTAACCGGAGCCAGAGGGCCCAACAGAGCAAGGCAATTATGACCATGGGTCTAATGCTACAAGTTAACATAGGAGTTTTCCAATCAAAGGTTGTTTAAGAGAACAACTTTAGAAGAGGAGATGTATGCAAATTTTCATTTCTACTTTAAAAGGGGTGCACGTGCTAAAAGGGGTGCTGAGAAGTTGGCAGCTCTGTCAAAGGTCACCAAGAGACAAGGTCATCAGAGCCTTCACTAACCCACTGTGTCTAGGGTGCCCAAGCCCCGTGTGCAAGCAGAAATATATTGCTTTATTTGACGAAAGAAAGAAAGAAAATCAAGCAGAAATGCAGACCTCAAGCTCTAAACACAACTAATTTAGTCCACACCACTTTCTGCCTAAAGAATCTTAAGATAAGCTTAATTTGATTATAAAGACTTACACACCCACCAAGCAGAGGTTATGAATAATCTGGGGATGAGACTGGCTTTCAAAATGGAAAATGAACTTCAGTCTGTCAGGTAAAAATGTTCCTGTGAATTAATAACACAAATAACATGAGGCTTTCTGAGTGTGCTATGAAAGAATTAAGTTACCTCCTGTCACGTCAAGCTGTGGACTAACTTCAATGGTCAGAGGCTCCCAGGATCCAGGAGCTGGGATTGGAACTCCTGAGAAAAATAAATGCCAAAGCCTGCCCTCCCACGGTGAGATCCATCCTGTCACCCCTGCTGTGTAGAACCAGTCCCCGTGGGGGGAGATCCGAATTTGGAGAGATCTGAATTTGAGAAAAAGAAGTGCCCAGAAACCTTAACAACATGGAGACAAGATTATGTAAAAACCATATGAATATTTAAAATGCTTAGCGTCTGATCAAAAAGGAACTCAATAAGATTGGCTCAGGTGGTTGGGTAGTATATTGGCCATTACCCTTCATAATTATTTCTGGAGAACACAGAGATAGGCAAAAGTCAACCAGGGTGAACATTTTAATTAAGAGGCTCCGTCCTCAGGTCAGCTTTAGGACCTCCATTTGGCCTGGGTGGGCCACCTCGGAACCCTTGTTACTCCCTGGTGTCACAGCCATGCTCGCTCATGTCTTTGGAGAAACACACCTGGAGAGCAGAGGCCCACTGATTGGGAATGTCCTGTTGAGAAGTGTGCATTGGGTCCCAGAGCAAAGGGTGGGGAATTCCGCGATGAGGTGACAGGATGTAGCCTTGGACACACGTGCCATTTGTCCATTCCTGGCCACTATGGAGAGTCCCTTAAACTTACCAAGAACTTATTTCTGACACAAAATAAGCCCGAAAGGAAATGAATCTGGGAAGGCATCTACCCAAGGTCCTTGGCCTCCCCCAGCCTACACACCCGCATTTCCAGAAGGTACATGCCCACCTCTGTGATGGGTCTTTCTCAAAGACTCCTCCTGCCAGGAGGTAATGAATTGGCCTAGACGGTGTTTGGCAGTGGAAGCCTGGGAGTGATTTTGAACACAATGAGTCTTTACAGGCGTCTGTGAGTGCCCTCCCTCCCACAAACCAGCTACTTTACTTCTCAGAGGGGCCCGTAAGGTAGGGATGTGAGGGACCCGGCATTCTTTATTACAGAAGGAAGTGATCAGGTGATGGCAGCCTGTTGATAAATCCCACCCCGCCCTTCCTAAGGGTGAAATAAAACAGGAAATGAAGAAACGGAGAGATGTGGGAATGATGCAAAAGGAAACCGACTTTGTTTGCAAAGTATGAAGAAGGGAAGGGTAAGCAGACCTCACAGGGATCTGCCTGTGCTATATTCGTTATCACATGGGTGTTAACACTCCTAAGGCCACATCTGCAGCATTTTCGGTCCCCAGGCCTTACTCCTGCCTGGGACACATTTGGAACTTGGTAAGTGCTTCTGAATTAGCACGTTAGCCTGCAAGTAAACAGCTGCAAGTATAGGCCAATAGCATTTATTTAGGTCAAAGAAACTCAAGTCTGGGAGCACAGACCAGGAAGAAAGCCAACAGTGCCCCACCTGTAGGGTGAAAGCAAGGGGTTTTTATAACAAAAAGGCAGGGGGGGAGGGGCAACTCCATGAGTTAAGAAGAGAAAAAAAAGGCCCAACTGTTCTTGGCTGTACACCGACGGACTGACTACCACTTCTATCTTTGGTAAGTCCACAAGCATCAGTGTTGTGACCAGGATGTCCCTTTTCCCACTTACTCCTCCAGCAATTGCTTAAAAGAATTGCCATTTTGTGGCTATCAGACACATGAAAAAATGTTCATCATCACTAGCCATCAGGGAGATTCAAATTGAGATACCACCTTACACCAGTTAGAATGGCCAAAATTAGCAAGACAGGAAACAACATGTGTTGGAGAAGATGTGGAGAAAGGGGAACCCTCTTACCCTGTTGGTGGGAATGCAAGTTGGTGCAGCCTCTTTGGGGAACAGTGTGGAGATTCCTCAAGAAATTAAAAATAGAACTTCCCTATGACCCTGCCATTGTACTACTAGGTATTTACCCCAAAGATACAGATGTAGTGAAAAGAAGGGCCATCTGTACCCCAATGTTTATAGCAGCAATGGCCATGGTTGCCAAACTGTGGAAAGAACCAAGATGCCCTTCAGTGGACGAATGGATAAGGAAGATGTGGTCCATATACACTATGGAGTATTATGCCTCCATCAGAAAGGATGAATACCCAACTTTTGTAGCAACATGGACGGGACTGGAAGAGATTATTCTGAGTGAAATAAGTCAAGCAGAGAGAGTCAATTATCATATGGTTTCACTTATTTGTGGTGCATAACAAATAGCATGGAAGACAAGGGGAGATGGAGAGGAGAAGGGAGTTGAGGGAGAATGGAAGGGGAGGTGAACCATGAGAGACTATGGACTCTGAAAAACAATCTGAGGGTTTTGAAGGGGCGGGGGTGGGAGGTTGGAAGATCCAGGTGGTGGGTATTGGAGAGGGCACAGATTGCATGGAGCACTGGGTGTGGTGCAAAAATAATTAATACTATTATGCTGAAAAAATAAAAAATTAAAAAAAAAAAAAAGAAGAATTGCCATTTTGCCCAATCTGAAGATTTCTGGCCCTGTTCAAACAGAGACCAGGTAAAGCACTTTCCCTGCAGCAGCCACTCCTGCTTCATTTTAAAATGGCTCCCGTCGTGTCCATTTTTCACAGCCAGTGCTAAAGGAAATACGTTGAAACAGGCTGAACGTAGAATGATTGTTAAAAGAAAGGTGTCTCTCCCCTCTCCCATCATCAGGCCACAGAGAGTGATTTGAATTAGGGTAAATGTGAAGGCAGAATTCCTGAAGAAAATCCTGCCCCACAAAGGAAGTGGGAGTCTAGGTTGTTCCTGAAGAATCCTCAACATCTTCTCAAATACAAGCCGCCATCTTAGCTTCGGATGAACAAAGGTCCACTTCCTTAGAGGTAGGAGCATGGGAAAACCTCATTCACGCAGGTAAAAAGGAATTCAGCAGTATTATAGGAGGTCTGCTGTGCCAAGGACCCTCCCTAAAATCTCTAAAACAAATCCCTAAAACAAATACAGATGTATTGAATTTCAAGCCTCAGCCTGTGGAAAGCCATTTTGCCTTTCTTCCTTCTTTTCTTTCTTTTCTTTTCTTTCTTTCTTTCTTTCTTTCTTTCTTTCTTTCTTTCTTTCTTTCTTTCTTTCTTTCTTTCTTTCTTTCTTCTTCCTTCCTTCATTTCTTTCTTTCTTTTTTATAAATTTCCACCCAAAATTTGAACTCAGAGATGTTTCATTTCTAAATGCAAAGCTGAAGTATATGACAAAGGATCTACTTATTTTTTATTTTATGTATTGATTGATTTGTTTATTTATTTAGAGTGAGAGTGAGCAGGGGAAGAGGCAGAAGAAGAGAGAGAATCTTAAGCAAGTTCCATGCCCAGTGCAGAGCCAGACTCCTGGCTCAATCTTTGAATGCTGAGATCATGACCTGAGCCGAAATCAAGAGTTGGATGCTTAAACCAACTGAGCCACCCAGGAGTCCCAATGATACACTTTTCAATAATAACTTTTGTTCTAGTAGCTAAAATACTGAGGGGTATTTTTTGGGGGGAAGAATAGCTGAGGGGTATTATTTTGGGGAGAATAGCTCACAATATAAATTTGTCCTAAACTTCAGCAATCTTTTCTTTTTTTGTTTTTTTAAGGTTTTATTTATTTGTTTGACAGAGAGAAGGAGACACAGCGAGAACACAAGCAGGGGGAGCGGGAGAGGTAGAAGGAGGCTCCCCGCCAAGCAGAGAGCCCTATGCGGGGCTCAATCCCCGGACCCTGGGACCACGACCTGAGCCAAAGCCAGATGCTTAAAAACTGAGCCACCGGGGCACCTGGGTGGCTCAGTGGGTTAAGCTACTGCCTTCTGCTCATGATCTCAGGGTCCTGGGATCGAGCCCCACATCGGGCTCTCTGCTCAGCAGGAAGCCAGCTTCCTCCTCTCTCTCTGCCTGTCTCTCTGCCTGCTTGTGATCTCTCTCTCTTAAATAAATAAATAAAATCATTAAAAACAAAAACGACAACAACAAAAAACTGAGCCACCCAGGCACCCAAACTTCAGTGATCTTATGGTTATCAAGTTGGGTTGCTATTTTATCATTCTGCTCTTAGGTTAACAAAAAGAACTTTCTATTTCTAGACAGAAATGCTACAAGATAGAAGAATTTAGGGAGATCTGAAAAACAACTGTCAAGGCAAGCATTACAAATAGGTTAAAACAAAGAATAAAGGTACTCTACCTTCTCCAAACAGCCCCATATCCCTACCATGCCTATACTTCCTGGAGTCTGAGATTATTGTAACAGTATAAAGGAGCAAACCATCCAGTACCCATTTTCACAAAACTTTTGCTTACAGCTATAGGCTCTCCTCGGCTGAGACTATCTCCTTTGGGTTCTCTGGTTACAGAAAATGTTCCATAATAGCTTTAATATCATTCTTCAATTCTTTGTTCCACTGTTCTCCCTCCTTAGCTACTCGTTAGTCTGGCACTTCATTCATTTGTTTGTTCATTCTCTCATTCATTCATTTGTTCCTTTCACAATAGGAATTGTGTGACATAAGGTCCTGGTGCTCATATAATTTGCATTCCTCGTGGAGGCCAGCAATCAAGCAACAAGCCAAGAATCAAATACAATGAAGCATCTGGTGGTTTCCTGCAGGATGAATAGATAGTAATTTAATTGACCCCAGAAAAAAATATATATACCCTCCGTAGGGCAAAAGGAAGGCCTTGTTCAGACCAAGAAGTCCAAAGGCAACCTTGTGATTTCCACATTCCCATTAGTAGGACCTTGCTGGTCTTTTGGAGCAGCTCCGTGCTGATATATCTTCCAGCCCTCTGCTCACAGGCCCACCAAGTGACTTCTTTCCAGCCGAGGAATTATTTGTGTTTGAGGAATCTACTTAAATGAAATTACAGCTGGGAAATTCATAGGACATTTCCAGAAAGAAACTCAGCCAGAGGAAAGTAGAGTGTGCACCAAGGCCTGGTCCACCTGTGCTCAGACATCATTACTGGCAGCCCTCAGGGGTCCCCTTAGACCCTGGCCTCATTATTTGTTTCACAGGGCCTCAGGCAGGGGCTTTTTTTTTTTTTTCTTTGGCTTTTCAGGGTGTTTATAGGTTCTACCTGCAATCAATCAGAAGAGGGCAGGGTGCACATGGAATCACCGTTTGGTCTATAGTGATTTGCTTTAAGAAGAGGTCTACACTGTCGTAGATCTTGCTGGTAGTGATACCACCAATCTGAGTCCCTGGCATGTACAAATCTCAGCACACATAGCTTTCATGCCTACAGGCACTCTTCACAGGCAATCCTAAAGGGCTATGGTGTGGGTGCTGGGTGATTCTGAAGAAGCATAAATCCAATGACCATAATGTAAGGGATCTATGAGGGAAAGTATTTTGGTTCATCAGTAATTCAAGTCTAGCTGTCCACCCAGGGTCTGCATTCAATTCAACTTCATCATTTTACATGTCACACAATAACACTATGTATGCAATAGACCCCATGAAATCCAAACATTGTTTTTTGTTTAAAAAAAAAAACCCACATCTTGAAGGAAAAAAACAAGCTGGAGCACTTACACCATGAGGTAACAAACATTGTTTTAAAGCAATAGATATTACAACAGTGAGTTTCAGCACAAGGACAAACTGACCAACTGACAAATTTGGAGGTCAGAGACACACCAGCTCCTAATATGATTCCCTGATTCTGACAAAGGTGATACCACCATTTCATTGAAAAAAGATCCAACAATAAATAATGATGCTGGATCAGTTGGATATTCTTTGGGGAAAGAATGTATCTTGACACAACATCATACACACATGAAAATGAATTCCAGATAAATGGTAGATGTCAAGGTGAAGGGTACAAAAATAAAAGAGAAAAACATAAGAAATCATCTTTATGAACTTGGAATTGATAAAGACAAATAGGACATAAAAACATTATACATAAGGAAAAATGCAGTGAATTGGATTGTATTAAAACTAAGAACTTTGGTCTTTCAAAAGACACCATTAAGAGAGTCAAAGGGGCAGCCCAAAAATGGACAAAAACTCAAAAAGATACTGCCTAAGTAAGAATGTCCAAGTGGCTAGTGAACATATAAAAAGATGGTCAGGGCACCAGGGTGGCTTAGTCGGTTGAGTGTACTACTCTTGGCTTTGGCTCAGACCATGATCTCATGAGTCCATGCTCAGTGGGGAGTCTGTTTGCTTGAGATTCTCTCTCTGTCTCTCTTTCCATCTATCTCTGCTCCCCGACCCCGACTCTCTCTCTCAAATAAATAAATATTTAAAAAAGATTTTTTAAAACATGTTTAACTTCATTAGTCATCAAGGAAATACAGATTGAAACCACCATTAGGTTCTGTTCTGCCCCACCAAGACAACTAAAATATCAGTAAAGATCGCTAAATTTTAACAAGAGCAACTGGAACATCCCCATGCTGCTGTTGAGAGTGTTCACTGGTGCAACCATTCAGGGAAACTGGTCTCATCTCCAAAAGCTAGCATATGTGTACCTTTGAAGGGCAAGAGAAATGTGTGAACTGCACACCCAAAGACCAAAGACATGTCCCCGGATTTCTAGAGTGGCAATCTTCATTGGAGCTAAAAACAAAACCACCAACACCAGTAGAATGGATGAGTGCTTATATTCCATGCACAGGATGGAATACTATACAACAATGAGAAAGAGTGATATACAACTCTTTACAACAACATGAGTGAAGCTCACAGTCACACTATGGAACAAATGAAGGCAGACATAAGAGAAGAATTATCCACCCTGTCTCCATGTATAAAACAGGTACAAACAGGTAGGATAATGGTCACTCATTTGCGAGGAGTGATTGGACGATGACCCTGAAGAGTATTCGGTTACTTATTCTGGATTTTGGTTTCACAAATGTGTTCAGTTTGCACATATACATTGAGCTTATGATACATGCACTTTTCCAGATACGTACACTTCAATAAAAAGTTATAAGCAAACAACAGTTCTTGTTGATATTCCCACAATAAAGACATATATATATATATATGATCAACTCTCTAGAGTTGTGATGTCCAGTTTAAGACCTAAAGTGTGCTCAAAATCTGCTGTAAATATGTTTTCTATAATGATGTAAGAGTTGGAGAAATATACCTCGTACCAGCTCCAGAGAGTTTAGTCATGTGCACACGCACGGGAGATGGCATGAGGTTTGCATTACTAGTGCACTAAATACGAATAATAGGAAAAATATGGTGCCCCAAAGAAAGCCAACTCCTTCTGCTGCTATGAAACTGAGAAAAGCTCAGAAATGTTACCTGGAAATTTCACGGCAGAAAGCTCATGCTACAGTTTCATTCTTGGGTTGGGGAAAATGCCAAGGTTTCCTGCTAAGAGTCTATGACAACACATCGCCTTGCTAATTTTTTTTAAAACATTTAACTCTGGTCTCCCCAACTAGACCATAAGCTTATTAAGAGTAGGGGCTTATTCTATGTCTCCTTAAATTCTAGGCACACAGTCTTTTTATTTTTTGATAGTTAAATAAAATTTGATAGAATCTTCAATTCTAACTGGAGATAATGCATTTGAGGCAAAGGTGACAGAGATGGTGGGTTGGATGTTATGTGGGTGACTGAGTTGATAAGTGACTCCTTGAGCTTTTTTTGTCCTTTCTGGCAGAATGCCTGATTGGAGAAGAGGAAGGGGAGACTCCAAACTCTGACTTGTGTTTGCAGTTATGAATCAAGGGCAATTGAGGGATGAAAAGAATACTCCTGAGCCAAACATGGAAGCCCATTGCAAAATGGCGCATGAAGGGTGGTCCCAGGGACTTAAACATCTTGTCATAGCTAGGACCTCAGGTTTTCAATTGTTATGGGTTAAACTGTATCCCCACAACCACCAAATTCATGTTAAAGTTCTAGCTTCCGTACTTCAGAATGTGGCTTTATTTGAAAGTAGGGTTGTTACAGGTGTATTAGTTAAGGTTTGACCATACTGGAATAGGATGGGTTTCAATCTAGTATTACTGGTGTCCTTATAAAAGGGGGAAAGTTTAGGGGTGCCTGTGTGGCTCAGTGGGTTCAGCCTCTGCCTTTGGCTCATGTCATGATCTCAGGGTCCTGGGATCAAACCCCACATTGGGCTCGCTGCTCAGCAGGGAGCCTGCTTCCTCCCACCCCTCTGCCTGCTTCTCTGCCTACTTGTGATCTCTCTCTCTGTGTCAAATGAACAAATAAATAAATCTTTAATTAATTAATTAATTAATTAATTAAAGGGAGGAGTTTGAACACACACACATACACGCACACGCACAAAAGGAAAACACCAGTGAAAGAGGGGTGACAGTTCTACAAGCCAAAAAACTCTAAACATTGCCAGAAACTACTAGAAAGTTAGAGAGAGGCATGAAATATATTCTCTCTCACAGACCTTAGAAGGGAACAACCCTACTGAGACCTCGATCTCAGACTTCCAGCTTCTGGAGGTGTGAGACAATAAATTTTAGCTTTTTAAGTCACCCAGTTGGTGGTATTTGGTTATAGCAACCCTACAAACAAATACCCTGTATTGAGATTTCAATTGCCTATTATAAATCATGGACTTAACTCTTATTCTGGCAATGCACAAAACATGTTAGCAGCATTTATAATGATATCAAAGCTATGTAAATCTATACTGAAACTTTAGAAAGAGTTATTTCACCTTTGAAAACAAACCATATATTTTGCCTTTCTTTTTCTGGGACACCCCCAAAGAGTCTCCAAAGTTAATGGCCCTCAGTGACACCACAAGGCCCAATCCCCTCATTTTAAAGATGAAGATGTTGAGGATCAGAGGTATAAAGTGACTTGGCCAAGGTAAGGTAGATTATTAGATACAGAACTGAGGATCCTGGCTTCCACTCTCAAGTTAGACATTTTTCCCCCACTAGATTACACTCTGCCCTGTGAAAATCTTATCACAGAGAGACAAGAGAAATGTACAGTCTTCCTTTGAGTTGCAGCTATGAGCAAAGTGGCAGGAATCCCACCAAGGCCCTGGAGAAACCATTACTCACACTGTAAAGATTAAAAAACAAAAGTAGCAAAAATACTTTAATATTCCCAGTCCAGCACAGTCCAAAAAAGAATAGAAGAGGCCAAAATCTAATTATGCCACTGAATCTTTGCTTAATCCTACAAGCTACTTGGCATTCCTGTATTTTCAACATTTTGGGGGATTCCAATTTGGAACTACATACATCGGGTATGTTTAATTTCAGACTTGTAACAAATCACATGTGCCAAACCACACAACTCTACTTCAAGACAATTTTCCCCAGTGGGAGAAAATATAATATAGCCACAGCCAAAATGCGTACGTTAGTTGAAAACACTGACATTCCCAACTTAAGTCTTATGCCACGATCATCTCTCTCTCTCTCGCTCACCCTCCTCCACTCTCTCTGAATTCTTTCCAGCTCTTTGATTCTGCCAAGAAATGAAAGAAAAGAGACTTTCATGCCAAAACCTAGATGATGGATCAATTGACCTTGAAACCATGTTCTGTTAATTCATGATTATTTTGAGTGAACTTGAGTAGCAAAGAGGGCTGCTGGAAAAATGCTTTTAACTCGGAAGGGTAGAAAAGCTAGAATGATAGTGAGGTTTGCCTTTTAGACTAGGCAACCTTAATATAACTAGAAAATTGCATCTTGGATTATACATCCCAGCTTTTTAGTATTCTGTTAGCAAATGCAAATAAATGGCTCATATTTGGCAGACAAGTAGCTACTATTAACCACTCTAAAGGCCAATGAGATTTTCAGGAAAAAAATAAAAACTGTCCTAATTATAAAGGGAGGGAAGGACATATTTTTAAAAAGATTAATTAATTTATTTTAGAGAGAGAAAGAGAGAGAGCCTGAGCACATGTGAGGGCAGGTGGAGAAGGACAGCAAGAGAGAGAATCTCAAGCAGACTCTGCACTGCGTGTAAAGCCCAAATAGGAGCTCTATTCACAACCCTGAGATTCCGACCTGAGCCTAAGTCAAAAGACGGAACTTAACCTACCGAGGCACCCAAGCACCCCAGGGCAGTTTTTAAAAACACAATTGATTGAAAAAGAACTGACAGGGTAGCTTTTAAAAGCTGTAAATATATCCAATCTGTATAGTGTCTGCATAATATTTTTTATGATTTATAATAATTATATCCAAAATGAGTCTTTATTTTACTATAAGCCAGTGGCCTTAGATAATAACCTATGTAAATCTCTTATTAAGAGTTTCACATTTGGAAAACCAAAAATACAATGAAATAATATCACCTTACATCTGTCAAAATGGCTGAAATCAAATACACAAGAAATAACAAGTGTTGGTGAGGATGTGGAAAAAAAAGGAACACTCATGTACTGTTTGTGGAAATGCAACTGATGCAGCCACTATGGAAACAGCATGTAAGTTCCTTAAAAAGTTAAGAATAGAATTACCATATAAGCCAGTAATTACACTGCTGGGTATTTGCCCCAAACAAAAATAAAACAAAATACTAATTTGAAAAGATACATGCCAAGATAAACTCAAAATGGATAAAAGACCTCAATGAGAGAAAGGAATCCATCAAAATCCTAGAGAACATAGGCATAACCTCTTTGACGTGAGCCACAGTAACTTCTTTCAAGACGTGTCCAAAGGCAAGTGAAACAAAAGCAAAAATGAACTTTTGGGACTTCCTCAAGATAAAAAGTTTCTGCAACAACAAAGGAAACAGTCAACAAAACTAAGAGGCAGCCCATGGAATGAGAGAATATTTGCAAATGACATTACAGATAAAGGGCTGATATCCAAGATCCATAAAAAAACAAAACAAAACACTTCTCAAACTTAATACTCAAAAAACTAATAATCTAGTCAAAAAATGGGAAGAAGATATGAATGGACATTTCTCCAAAAAAGACATACAAATGGCTAACAGACACATGAAAAAATATTCCACATCATTAGGCATCAGAGAAATACAAATCAAAACCACAATGCGACACCATCTTACACCAGTTAGAATGGCAAAAACTAACAAAACAGGAAACAACAAATGTTGGCGAGGATGTGGAGAAAGGGGACCCTCTTACGCTGTTGGTGGGAATGCAAGCTGGTACAGCACTCTGGAAAACAGTATGGAGGTTCCTCAAGATGTTAAGAACAGAGCTACCCTATGAGCCAGCAATTGCATCACTAGAAATTTACTCCAAAGATACAGATGTAGTGGAAAGAAGAGGCACCTGCACCCCAATTTTTATAGTAGCAATGTCAACAATAGCCAAAATGTGGAAGGAGGTGAAAGACCCTTCAACAGATGAATGGATAAAGAAGATGTGGTCCATATATACAATGGAATATTACTAAGCCATCAGAAAGGATGAATACCCACCATTTGCATCAACATGGATGGAACTGGAGGGGATTGTGTTAAGTGAAGTAAGTCAAGCAGAAAAAGACAATTATCATATGGCTTCACTCATCTGTGGAACATAAGCAATAGCACGGAGGACCATAGGGGGAAGGAGGGAAATCTGAAGGGGGAGAAATCAGAGAGGGAGATGAACCATGAGAGAGTGGGAAACAATGAGAGACCAGGAAGCAATCTGAGGGTCTCAGAGGGGAGGTGGGTAGGGGGAGGGGGTAACAGGGTGATGGGTATTGAGAAGGGCATGTGCTATGGTGAGCACTGGGTGTTATATTTATCTAATGAATCATGAACACTTCATCAAAAACTAATTATGTGCTATACAGTGGCTAACTGAACATTTGAAAAATTACAATGCACCCTTACATTTGTTGTGGCATTATTTTCAATAGGCAAGGTATGGAAGAAACTCAAATGTCCATCGATAGACATGTGATAAAAAATATGTGGTAGGTATGCATGATGGAATATTACTCAGCCATAAAAAGGAATGAGATCCTGTGACAAATGCCATATGATTTCTCTCATGTGGAATTTAAGAAACCAAACAAGCAAACAGAAAGAAATAGAGAAACAAAAAACAGCCTCTTAAGTACGGGGACTAAAACGGTGGTTGCCACAAGGGAGTCAGGTAGAGGATGGGTGAAATAGAGAAAGGGGATCCAGAGTACATGTCCCTTGCTGGGCATTGAATAATGTATAGAAATGTTGAATCATTAT
Organism: Mustela nivalis; assembly: GCF_964662115.1. NCBI lineage: Eukaryota > Metazoa > Chordata > Mammalia > Carnivora > Mustelidae > Mustela > Mustela nivalis. Next base: position 136,717,876 of record NC_139026.1, read on the forward strand.
ATTATACACCTGAAACTAATATAGTACTGTATATTAATTATACTTTTAAAAAAGAAAATTAAAAAATAGTTTCACATTTATTATTTTGCCTGTCTTTTCTTTTGAAGTCAAGTGGTGGTAGAGTGACATAAACTAACACAATTTAAATATACCAGGTAAAACTGGCATAATTTTCCCGGTCCATTCGTCCAGCAAAGACTTTTGCTACACCAAGACCCGCGTGAGGACAGAATCCTCCAGACTTGTCCTCATCCCTGTCCCTACCCCAGGGCTGAATCCAGAGCTCTGTTGGGGTAACTGATGCAAAAATAGGTATTCATTCAACAAATAATCAGAGAGTCACTGTGTGCATATGATTGTTCAATAGAAAATGCATTTGTAAATTAAGTTTTAGGAAAGATAGCTACCCATGCTCACCAAACCTGGATGTTCAGTACATCCCAAAGTATTTGAAAGTATGCCTTTCAAAAGAAAGATTTCCCCAAAAATAATGGCCAAAGAGACATACTGGCGTGATGTGGCAGTTCTGGAGAGCAGGAATCGAGAACTGGATCTGGGCAGCTACTTGAGGACAGTGTGAATCCATTTGCAGATTCTCAACTTCCACACATGCCCTTTCCTAAAACTGCCCCGAAGAGAAACTGCATTTTCCTGGTTCTCCTCTTTCATCTTGCCTTTCACACTTACTCTTCCCTCATTTTACTAACATGCTTTTCCCACTCCACTGGACACACATTTCCCTAACATGTGAAAATGCAGCCATAGTGGGGGCGGGGGGGGAGCCTCTTGTTAATCTAGGTGCCAAACCTATTCCCTTCCCTCTCATCTCACTGAGAGGTGGTTCCAATGTGTTTACTTACAAGTTTTTAACTATTTATTTATTTATACATAATGTTATATATAATTATATATATTATATAATATATAATATATATTATCCTCCATATAATGTATATTTATAATTATAACAATATATTTATAATTATCATAATAATTATTTGATCATTTATTAATAAATTTTATGAATTCATAAATTTTTATTTTTATTTATAGTATATCATAGATATTATTTTATTTTATTTTTATTTTTTATTATTTATTAAAATTTACAAATTTTAATAAGTCAAGCAGAAAAAGACAATTATCATATGGCTTCACTCATCTGTGGAACATAAGCACTAGCACGGGTATTTATTTAAATTTACAAATTTTAATAAATTATAAAACAAATAATTATTTATAATAAGCTTAATAATTATCTATAAAAATATATATGCTATTTTCATAAACTGCTTGCTAATAATAACTATACTGATAGCTATTGAAGAAAGGAATGAAAGTGTTTTTGGACTTTCACTTGGTATTCATCTTATTTGGGGAGAGAAGTATGAAGGACTTACCAGTAAAGAACTTTTCAGCAAAAAAAAAATACAGTAGGATAATATTTGGGGAAGAAAATGAGATACAAGTATGACTTCAAATAAAATACCCACTCCTAAAGAACTTGGTCATGTATTTTTTAATGAATGCTATTAGGTATCAAATAGCTACATATTCAGATTCTACTGGCTTTATTTAAAGAGAACTATAAGGGCCTTATTTTCCAACACCCATGTTCATAATAGACTGGAGATTTACATCTTTTATAACTACTTATGTTTATGATGAAAAATTTTAGACACCAAATTAAAAGTGGTCCAGCAGATATGTACTTTCAAAATCATTTTAGGGCAACTTGAACAAAAGGTTGAAGACTTGAGCTGAATAGTGGTTGGGGCAAGAGTGAAAATCAGAAATAGAAGCAAACCTTGTTGAGTGTTCAGCAGAGCGCTCACTTGGTGCCCACCTCAGTAACAGGAGGCACAAAGCTACCAAGGTCTCTTAAGTCAGAGTTAAGAAATGCTCAGAGTGATCTGTGGCAAGTTTCTACAGTGTGAAGCTGAGGGGAGAGGTATACCAAATATGTGCGGTCGGACAATAATCACTCTGGAGTAAAAGTAATCTACATGTCCCTGTGTGTTCTGAACTTGACATACAAACTACCTTTTACCGAGAGCAAAAGGCACATGGTGACTTTAAAATCCCATAGGCTAGAAACAAATAAATGGGCTGGTTACTCACACACATAAAAATTTATGCTGGAATTCATTCAATTATGGAAGCTAAATATTAGCATTAATATTTATAATCTTCCTTACAAGAGGAAAATAAAAATAAAAATAAAATAAAATAATAAAAAATAAATAAAAATCAGAGTATTCTGATTATTTGATTTTAGTGAACTGTCCCTGTCTAGAAAAGCAAATCGTTTTTCCACAGTGTGTGGATTTCACAAGTGTGTTAAAAACCACTGACCAGAAAAAATAATGAACGCAACTTCATTTCTTCTTTCCTGGTTTTGGATTAAGAAGAAAAAAAATGACTGATATTCACTCTTAAATGCATTTTGCAGTTAAGCTCTCTAAAATAATGTATTTGTAAAATGGGGTTTCTTTAAGGAGATCTAGGGAAGGCATTCCCAGGAAGGGCACAGTTTACAACTTCCAGTTGCAAGTGATACCTATGAGAACATGGCCGGCACAAGGCAATGTGCGCTGCTCACTTTGGGGGGCTTCTCCCCCCTTCATTTCAATGTCTCCAGTTCCCTTATGTCTTCATGTTCCTCTGGAATTCTTGTTGAAAGCCTGAAACTGAACTCAAGATTACAACCCACAGAGACCACACCTGTATCCACTGGTCCTCTGTATTTCTACATCACTCATGGTGCCAGAAACTACCCAAGTGAGAAACCTGGCAGTCATCTGAGATTCCACCTTTCCCTCTGTTTTCTCCATGACCCATGAATCCCCTCTCCTGGCATTTCTCAGATCAATGCTTTTCTTCTCATTTACATGCCTCTGCTTTGGTTCTTTCCTGTATTCTTGTGGGGCCTTCTGACTAGTCTCCTCCACTCTGTTGACAAAAAAAATTTCCACACGCAGATCACAGAAGAATCTCCATCTCTGGGATTAAAAAAACCAAACTCCTTATCATGACGACAGAAGCTACTGAGGAGTTACTTGCCATCTTTATTCCTTGCCCTTCTCTTACATCTATCACTGTTACAACTACCTCCAAAAATTGGCAGTCTTGAAAGAACTCTTTGCTTTTGCCTTGTGTCTTTGCACATGCTGTTCTCCTTGGCTGGAATAGCAGACTATGCTTTTCTCATGGGGCTACATTTACTTCACCCCTTGGGCCCCTTCTTTGTTTCATTTCATCATCAACCCTGCTTGGACACCTCTGCTCCTTCAGCCTGGATATTGTGTGCCCTTCACACACTTCTACAGTGCCCTCCCTGTTTCAGACCACATCATATTAATTGTTTGCTTGTCTGTCTTCCCCACTAAACTATCACCTTCTGAAAAGTAGACATCATGCCTTTGGCTGCCTGTCTTCCAAATCTAATACAGTGTGCCTGACACATAAAAGATACTCATGATTGTGTAAAAAGAAGAATGAGAAGGAGGAAGGGAGAAGGAAGGACAGATAGACTCATTTCGTATTCAGTTGGTCAGGACTAAAGGTTTTATACTCCTTTCATGGGAGGAGGAATTCTGTTTATTCCTTCAGCAAACATTTGTTTGAGCTTACACTTATGCCAGGCTTCCTGCCAGATCTGGAAGGACCTACCTAAGTAGCAGTACATAGATTCTATCCTCCATCAACTCACAGTGGGAGAGTGGACATCTAAAGGTATTATGACAATAAAGCAAATTCTAAGCTAGAAGGAGAGGCTCCATGTCAAGAAGGCAGAGAGGAGACTGAGCAATAACATTATGGGGTAATGTGTTACTCAGTATAAGGTAGTTCCTGCTGCGGTAACAAGTAACCCCCCTTCTCAATGGTTTCATATAACAAGAACTCATTTCTTTTTCACACAAAATCTGTTGCTGTGCAGGCACCACACCAGAGCAGCTGCCCTCCATGTAGTGACTCAGTGATCCAGTGTGTTCTAATAATCTCAATATCTCTTCAATGGCTACAGCAGAGAAATAGAGGAGCAGAGAGAATTGGAAAGGAGCTTCACCTTGTCAGCCCAGAGTGAATTATGTTACTTGTACTCCACCTGCTGGTCCAGAACTGGCCATATGGCCCTGCCCATCTCTAAGTGGAGTGGGAGATGAAGTCTTTTCTGTGCCCTGGAAGAAGGAATAGGAAGTATTGGTGGATTTTGGTGAGCCCATAGCATTGTCTCTACCAAATGTAGATCTAATTAGTAACCCCAAATTCAGATGAAGACAGTGGGGCACAGAGAAGTTAAGTAGCTTGCCCAAGGTCACATAGATCTAGTGGTAAAGTAAAAATCAAACATAGGCTTCCTGAGTTAAAACCTTCAATCCCAATCATTATGCCATATTGCCTCTGTGCCTTTACAATGGAGAGAGACAGAGAGAGTGTGTGAAGTATGTGTGTGTACCTGAGGGAGAGAGAGAGAGAAAAAACACCAGTTTGTTGGGGGTGGGAAAATATGAGGCATTGGTTTTCCCAGTGGCCTTCAAATAGTACATATAGATAACCATCCTTGCATCAGGTTGAACTAGATCTGGAAACATCCAGGGGCTCATCTGCTGCCCAGTCATGAACCCTTGCCTTGGAAATGAATGGCCCAGGTTCAATTCTAACCAACTCCCCCTGTATCAGGTCCACTCAGGAGATTACAAGGGAAAGGAGAGGTGTCATTTGGAGCGCACCAAATGACAGGAAAACAGGAGTTTTCTCCTGTGCCTGACGTCTACAAGTCTTGAAAAAGTGGTGAGTATGGGTGGGAGATAAAGTTCACTATCCTCCCTGTTTGGGATGAGTGGAAGTCACCCCTCATTTGTCAAGACACTCACAGAGGAAAAGCAAATGGGTTCACAAAACACAAGACCAGGAACAAGGACACTCAGCATCCAGTCCGGGCTCTCCACCAGGAAAACAGTAATAATAATGATATTTTTATTAAAAATATTTAAAAAATTTCTTCCCTCAGTCCCAAATCTTTTCATGTTAAGGAAAGAATAGCCTCTCCGCTGCCACCACCAGGACAGAATGGGTTGCAAAGATGAGTACAGTGTCCGCAGTTTGGGGGCCTCAGTCATCTCCTGAGGGCCAGTGGCTGCTAAAGGAGTCAGTTAATAGAAGTGTCAGTTAATCGAAGGCCAGAAATAAGATGGGTGATGTATTTCAGAGCACACACATAAAAGCCTCTGAACAATCTTCAGAAGGAATTGGAAGCTCTTTAAGTCTTCAGGCAAGGGCTCACGGTCCATTATGGTGCAGCCATTTACAGGATATATGACATTCTTTTTCATTCCTGAGCTCCTTTGCCCTGGACACACCAATTACAATAATACCTATGGGACCGTTAATTCCACGGGGAAGACTTGCTAGGGCTGTTCTCATTGCACTGACTACTCTTGGGCACGATTAGCCTTTAATACTAGCCCTAGGTCAATCAGATGCAAATATGGGAGCTGGAACTTAAAGGGAAAAAAATTGGTCAAGCTGGTGTAGTGGTCTTAGTGTGATTAAAGTCTGCTATTTTTAACAGAGTAAATGGTCAACACAGATGCAAATCAACCACCCATCATTTAATTTCCATTTAAACTCCATTCAGTTCTTTATCAATGCCTGGAATATCAACCTATGTAAAACCTTAAAGTTAGTAGGTATACTGACTATTTTCCGCTTTTCTCCTCCAACTTCTGTCAGAAAGAGTCACTGGGAAGTCAGAAATTTGGTAAAATATTCCAAAGAAATCTTCAAATCATGACATTATAAGAAAATTTCGGGATTATGAAAATCAATCAAATGAAACATCCTAAACTAAAAATAGTTCTCAACACAGTGAAATCCTGGATTTAAGAGATACACACATAAGGGAAAGAAGGAAGGAAGGAAGGAAGGAAGGAAGGAAGGACATTTACAAAGGAAGGAAGGAAGGAAACTTAGAAATCATTATACATAATTAAGAATCTTGATGAATATGAGATGCCTTGTTGACCATGGTTGAAAACTGACCATGAGGGTGATTTTGAATGTGCCCCCCAAAAGAAACCCCCAGTGTCTTATTTTCTTTTTCTTTTTTTCTTCTACCAGGTCAAGGGTTTACAGACATAGACAAAATGGAAACTCAGCAAAGAAATAACAAAATAAGCGGAGGAGTTGAAGGCACTCTGGTTTCACCAAATATGACTATACAGGAAGTGGCGGTCACACCAAAGCCAACGCTGCACAGCAGCCCCCACAGGGGCCAGCACCACCTCAGCCAACTGCAAGTGCAAGACCACTGTGCACACCATACTTCCCTCCACAGTGCCCGGCGGTGCCACCCTTTTGACAGTCTTCATTCAATTTAGTGCACTCTTTCATTTGGTATCTCTTGTCCATCTTTCTTCATACTCCAGCCCTGAAAAGGAACTAAAAGGAGAGAAAAGAATAAGAAATTTAAGAGACAAAAATAAAGAAAAAAAATCATTTTCATAAAAAAAATTTTAAGAAAAAAAAATGTAACTGTAAGCCTCAGAACGTTTGCTTCAATTGTCACACCCTTTTTCTGGTTTCATCTTTTTTCCTGGGTTTTAGGAGTTCGTTGTTGTTTGGCCTTTTTCGGTTTTTTGTTTATTTGTTTGTTTACTTTCTGTGTATCTTCTTCTTCCAAATGGCACGAAGTTAAAAAAAAAAAGTTTGATTCTGTCAATCTTGTGTACGTATTAGCAGCCTTAATTAAAATAAATAAATAAATACCAGAGAGAAACTTGAAACTTTGGCCATTTTTACCTCCCTTGCTGTTCATATCTGCTACTACCCATTTCTAACAACAAGTTCATGTGACCTGCATCTCCCCGATTTCAGACACTGTGCCAGCGCAGTTAGAAGCCGTGATCTTATAAAGGGTATCTTAACACAAACAACATGAAAAGACATACTAATTCAAAGGAGGAAAAAGCAGTTTGACATAACAAAGCAAAGAACAAGTCAGTATATTCGAAAGAGCTGAAAGACACTTGAAAAATTATCTAGCAAAAACACTTCCATGGAAAAATAAGGAAAAAGAGAGATTGTCTGTGACTTGCCGCTGGCTGCTGCCCTTGACCTTGAGAAAATGTTTTGCCCTGTGCACTCCAGTTCCTTGATTTGGGGAAAGAGACTGACACCAATACCTACCTCAGGGGGCTGCTGTGCAAATGAATGTGGTAATCCCTGCAAAGTACTTCAACAGCGCCTGGGACATGGTAAGTACCTGAGTACTACTAGCTCTAATAAAAATATCATTATTATTACTGGTTCTCCTGGTGGAGAGCCCGGACTGGACACTGAGCGTCCTTGTTCCCGGTCTTGTGTTTTGTGAACCCGTTTGCTTTTCCTCTTACGAGTGTCTTGACAAACAAGGGCTGTCGGCACCAGTTCTGTGGCACATCTGAGTTCAAGGTTGAGAGCATGCCCTTTGGAACCAGACAGAGCTGAGTAACCAGAACATTACAGCCTTTGGTCACCCATGTGAGCATGGGCAAGATATTTCGCCTCTGCAAGACTCGGCTTCCCTGTCTGGAAAGAAAGAAAAGAGGGCAACTTTCAGCAGTGATGGTGAGAGTTAACCAAGATCGCAAGTGCCAAGAACCTTCTCAGAACAAATGCTTCATCCATGGTGGCTCGGAGCAGGGATAGATCATGGGAGAAGACAATAATGCAGAGAGGGAGGCTCGAGAGTCAATTTTTGTTATTTAAAAAAAAAAAAGGTGGAGGGCACATTTATGACATTGGACTTGCCCTCTTTGGAGGCCCTTTGCAAGTGAGAAAGGTGTGGCCAATGGAAGCACAGAGAGGACGCAGGGAAGGTGAGAGCCACTGTCTCCAGAGGCCTGCCAGGTACACATTCTCTCGTTGCTGAGTCATCTCTGAAACCCGTCATTTTCTTCTTGAGAAACTGTTTAAGCAGTGACAAGGAGACACACAGCTGCCCTCTGGGAGAGTTAACTGGCTCAGCTAGGGAGAGGGCGCTACCAGAGAACTCACTCAGATGAACATTTCCTAGGGAAACCAGATCACACCGAGGATTTGCACCTCTTCTCAAAGAGCAAAAACATTTGCTTTCCACGTCATGCTAATGTTTGTGGCTTTGGTGCCAAACCTAACACGCGGAGCTCGGGCAGGCGAGTCAGGCTCCAGCGCGGCCATGTGAGCCCTGCAAGCCAGAGTTCGGGAGCCCTCCGTCCACATCAATCACAGCTCCGCACTTCGTGAAGGAAATGAGCTCAGAGAAATGCCGAGTGTGATAAAAAATGAAACAGATTGACATTCCAATAAAATAAGCTCTTCTACTCTCCATACACCCCCTGGGTCCCTGGAGATGTATATATTCCAGAAATAGCATTACATTCACATCATAGTCTTGATTCAACGCTCCCAGGCCGGAGCTCTGCTCTCCTATCACTGCCAGAGGCCAGCTCTGACTCATGTTACATGTTATTATTACTAATGATGACAGATCATTACCAGGGGAATGCTTTCATGGAATACACAGCCTTGAGAACACAAAAGCGGGGAGGAGAAACGCATTAACTGATGTTAAAAGGATTAGACTCGGGCAGCAGAATGCGACATTGTCCCTATTTGGTGGAAGAGCATTGAGCAAGGAGGGGAAACAGAGCCTATTTACCAACCATTACCAGATCTGGGTTCCATCCCTTCTTAAGGCCAATCATGCCCGGGGTTAATTGCTATGTGGCTCCACCCAACTTTCCTGCAAGCTTTATGGGTGAGGGAGCTAATGATGCCAAGATTTGGAAAGAAAAGGTAGCAGAGTCACACAGAACAATCTCTGGGCTTCTGCAAGAACCCTTTCAGAAGATTGCAGCATCTCTTGACAGGACTAAGGATATCATGCTTTTTGTGTCCTGCCTCTGACGTTCATGGTAAAGGACACTGTTCCTTTCTTCCACCACCCCCTCCCCCCGATTAAATGACCGAGGGGAGAGTCAGGGGGAGGTCAAGGAGAGAAGGCAACCATATATGCAAGCGATCAACTTGTTTCTGTTTTATAAACAAGTATTCGAGGTAAGGGTTCAAATCGAGTGAGATCTCTCAGAACATAAAATTTCTACCTACTTAAGCAACCAGTCTAGAAAAGAGGAGTTTGGGGAAATTCTCCTGACCTGATGTTGGGAGGAGAGGAGTGGGAATCTGGAAACCATTTCTGATCTCTGTGTTCAAAAGCATGCTTGCTAATGTAAATGAACAAATGATGTGCAGAACCTTAACTTATGCCTCTCCCTTGGAATCCCCGCCCCGTTCCTATGTAGTTGAAGTCTATCTTTTCCTTCTGCAAGCTGTTCTTTTACATTGTCATACAAAAGTAAGCCATGCTCATTCTCACAAGTACAAATAATATGACATGGAGAATAGGACTAAAAGTCTCCAGTCACCCTCCTGTTTTACCTCTCCTTCAGCCAGAAGCAAGCGACTGCTAACAGCATATCAGCGCACTCAGAAATCGTGTGTTTATGTGCATGCCCATAGCGATGGGTTGTATTGTTTTGTTTTTAACACTATTTTTGGACCATGCTGTATATATATTATACTGTATTGCATATACATACTACCACTTTCTGTAATGGTGTACGGAAGTCATCATTCCATCTCTCTATTTCTCTTTGTTTCTGTAGAGTCATAATCAAACCTTGCCCCTTCCATGAAAAGGCACTTCCAATTATTCTTTCCTTGAAACAAGAGCTGCAGTGGAACTGAGGGTCTCGTGAGCACCTGTGCTCACGCTAAAAATTTTGTATTTACTGTCTTGAATCTTTACAACAACCTTGCAATGTTGGTGTTAGGATGCCCATTTTGAGGAGGAAATTGAAGCTAAATGAAATTCATTACCTTGCCCACGGTCACGCAGCTCCTTATTCCATGGAAGAGCCAGATCCTGACCCAAGGACATGCCAAGGGATTTCATTCTCTCACCCCACTCGTTCTGCAACTTGTTTTGAATACTGTTTCTGTGCATTACTCAGGGTGCTAGAGATTGAGGGGTGACCAAACAGTTTTGACCTCATGGTACTTAAATATTTGTTGTCTTATAATATGTCCAGCTGTCCTGACAGAGTATGATTTGCTGTTTTCACAGGTACGATGAAGGGTTTCTACTGAACTGATCTAAGGCTCAGTAGAAATGCAAGACATGTTGCCTTACCATAAGAACACAAGGGGGTAAAATTCATACTATCTTTTAAAAATCCAAAATGTGGTGTTTTTCTCATGTGTTTAAAACCACTGGATAAAAGTAGCCAGTAGCCTTTTTCTTAATCATATTTGCATTAGTCTGCTTGGGCTGCTCTAATGAAATACTACAGATGGAGTGGCTGAAACAAGAGACACTTGTTTTTCACAGTTCTAGAGCCTGGGCAGTCCAAGATCAAGGTGTTGGTTGATTCAGTTCCTAGTGAGAGCAATTCTTCTTGGCCTACAGAGGGTGACCTTATCACTGTGTCCTCACCTAGCAAAAAAAGAGAGCCATCTCTCTCTCTTCCTCTTCTTATAAAACTACCAGGCCCATCACCCAAGGCTCCTACCCTCATGACCTCATCTAACCCTAACTCCCAAAGGCCCCAATTCCAAATACAGCCACATTGAGGGTTAGGGTTTCAACTGACAAAACTAAGGGAATAGCGAGGGAGACAATTCAGTCCAGAACAGTATTCTCTCATCTAATCCTTATGGTGAAGAATATTTATTATTGAAACATCAAAATCCCCTTTGAATTTCCAGCTCATTATTTCTATCTTTATCATTCATACATGATCTTTCCAAGATAACTACAAAAACAAAGCAAAACAGGGGCGCCTGAGTGGCTCAGTCTGTGGGGTGTCTGACTCTTGATCTCAGCTAAGGTCTTAATCTCAGGGTCATGGCTTCCGGACCCCACACTGGGTCCCATGCTGAGTGTGTTGCCTACTTAAAAGAAAACAAAACAGATCTTCACCTAGTTAGACAAGTAAAATCTGAAGTCATTTTTGTGTCTCCCCAGGTTCTCTTTCTAATTAAAAGCTACACAGGGACACAGGCCCCAGAGATGATTCTCAGGGAATCAGAGGTTTACAGTGTGACAGTTTAGGTATGTTGCTGCCATTGGAAGCTGTAGAATCCAGCTGCTGACAGAAAGTGAGATGGATGTAAGAAGGTAAAATGATTCTACTCAGAATATGTCCATTAATCAGAGTAGACAAATTTAAATTATGTATAAATATAGGCCCCATGGAAATTATATCACTGGACTGAGTGCTAGCAGTGGGGATTAGGAAAAAAACACAAAGCATGTATAGCATAAACTTGTTAAGTGGTGAGGGGGATATCACAACACGTTGCTATGTTAACCAATATGAGAATGGAAACATAGATCTCTTGAAGCACATGCTTTTTGAAACTTATGAGAGCAAAAAGTTAAAACTTACATCCAAAGTTTTGTTTCACAGAATCACACATTGACCAAACATCTAAGGGTGTTTTCTCCATTTAAAATCTTGTACATTGACCCTGTTATAAAGGAAAACTTCCATCGAGGACACCCTTTATCTCTTTTAGGTTTTTCTTCCATACGGAGTTTTTAAAAAGTGGAAACCCTATATGAAACTGCCTTGCTTGATACCTATAATAGAAAAGCAAATGTAAGCATAGCACAGAAGAATCATCCAGAGGTCACTAATGAAGCATTACCTAGCTTATATCCCTGGGCACTCAGGCGGGGATCAAGCTATTTGCATAAAATCCTAACCCTGTAGTATGAATGCATGGATGTCAAGTCAGAACCAAGTAATCATGCACCAAATAATTCAACAGAAGAACTGGGCCCACAGACCTCCCAAAGCTAAGTTCAGTGTCTGAGACAGAAGCTAAGTAGTGATGTTGCATTGCACCCATATTCAACAGCAGTTTTAAAAGTAGATCACCATAGGTAAGTACTGAAAACCGCATTCCCCCAGCCCATCTCTATTGTGAATAATTTCTTTGGATTATGGAATTCTGAATCCAGAAAGTTCACAAAGGGAAAATAAGTGAGATTGAGGTAAAATGGTGGCAGATTAAGAAGATCTGAGGCTTTCCTCATCCCACAAATACAACAAGATGACTATCAAATCATCCTAAACACCCCCAAAGTTGACCCAAAGACTGGCAGACCAAACTCCACAGCTAAAGGCACAGAAGAGGCAACATCAAAGAAGGTATGAAGTGCTGAGAGGTGATTTGGGGTAGAAACAGAACATGGTTGCTGCAGTAGAGATAGAGCCACATCATGGAGAAGGGTGAAAAACAGAATAGCACCAGGAGAGCCCACAAGGGGAAGACCAATCTCCATAACAATGGGCTTGGAATGCAAGAAGGGCTCAATTTTGTGTTCTTGCAACCAGTGGGGCTTAAAGCCTGGAGTTTTAAGTCAGTGGGCTCGACTTAGGGAAAGCCCAGAGACATTGGGGCTGATCTTGGAGAGAAGGCAGAACAAACAACCTGCAGACATACAGCATCGGGACAGAAATCTGGAGTGACTGGGGCATACAGTGGGGGAGTTATCTGGTCTTCTCAGAGCACATCCCAGAAAGACAGCATTCATAGAGAGACCCTTCCAGGAACAAAGGAACTGGCAAGCACCATTGCCTTACCCTACTTATCAGCATGAGCACAGGGCCACCTGCAAGAACTAGTGCAGTACATACACACACTACTTAACTTGCTTACACTAAGCCCCTCCCCTGTACTCTGGTGGAACCACCCTTCCCAGCCTTTCTTGCCTCAGGCAAGTGTGGTGGGTCTCCTCTCCCAGAAGAATGGCTGAAACCCCTGCCACTGCCACATCTCCTGACCCAGGAATTTTCTCAGGAACAAGAGAAGTAGCTGACTTTCCTAATACAAAGCAACAGACACAGCAACTTAGACAAAATGAGAAGATAGAGGTATTTGTTCCAAATGAAAGAACAAAACAAGGCCATAGTCAGAGGTCTAAATGAAATAGGTATAGGTAACATGCCTGATAGAGAATGTAAAGTAATGTTCATAGAGATACTTAATGGACTTGAGAAAAGAGTGGAAGACATGAGTGAGACTCTTAACAGAGAGATAAAGAATAACACAGCAGACATAAATGGTTAAATAAACAAAATAAGAAACATGCTGGATGGAATTAACAACAGGCTGGATAAAAAGAGGAACAAATTAATGACCTAGAAACAGTAATGAAAAGTAATCACACTTAACAAAAAAGAGAAAAAAGAATGATCCAAAGTGAGAAGCGACTTAGGGAACTTCGTGACTTCATCAATTGTAATAACATTTGCATTATAGGAGTCCCTGAAGAAGAAGAGAGAGAAAGGGGAGCAGAAAATTTATGCGAAGAAATGATAACTGAAGACTTCCCTAATGGGGATCAGACATCCAGATCCAGGAGGCACAGAGAACCACCCCCCAAAAATCAACAAAAGCAGATCCACACCCACACACGTTACAATTACAATGGCAAATATAGTGATAACAGAAAAAAAGTTTATAGCAGCAAGACAAAAATAAGAGAGGCACATACAGGGGAAATCCCATGAGGCTATCAGGGGATTTTTCAGCAGAAACTTTCCAAGCCAGAAGGAAGTGGCATTCAAAGTGTTGTATGGAAGAAATTTGCAGCCAAGAATACTCCACCCAGCTAGGCTATCATTCAGAATAGAAGGAGAGACAAATAGTTTCCCAGAAAAACAAAAACTGAAGGAGTTTGTGAATACTAAACTAGCCCTGCAATAAATATTAAAGAGGACTCTTTGAGTGGAAAGGAAAGACTAAAAGTGACAGTATGAAAGTAGGAGACACAAAAACAGTAAAAATAAATACTTTTGTAAAATATCAGTTGAAGAACTCACAAAATAAAAGTGTATAAAATATGACACCATATTCCTAAACCATTGGGTTAAATGAGGAAAAAAATTAGTTTAAACTTAAATGGCCATCAACTTAACATAGACTGCTATATGCAGAAGAGATTATATACAAACTTAATAGCAACCGTAAAACAAAAACCACTAATAAATATGCAAAGAGTAAAGAGAAAGAAATCCAAATATATCACTAAAGAAAACCACCAACCCATGAAAGAAAGGCAAGAAAGAATCAAAGAAAATCTTCAGAAACAACCACAAAACAAGTAATAAAATGGCAATAAATACATACTTATCAATAATTACTTTGAATGTAAATGGACGAAATACTCCACTTAAAAGACATAGGATGACAGAATGAATAAAAAAAGCAAGAGCCATTTATCTGCTGCTTACAAGAGACTCCTTTTAAACCTTAAGACACCTGCAGATTGAAAGTGAGAGGATGGGGAAACATTTTTATCACGCAAATGTATGTTAAAAGAAGCCAGGGTGGCAATACTTATATCAGACAAAATAGACTTTAAAACAAAGACTTCAACAAGAAACAAAGAAAAGCACTATATAATAATAAAGGGGACAATCCAACAAAACCATAAAACTATTGTTAATATTTATGTACCCAACATGGAAGGACCCAAATACATAAAACAATTAAAAACAAACATAAAGGAACCGATTGACAATCATAGAATAATAGTAGGAGACTTTAACACCCCACACATCAATGGACAGGTCATCTAAACAGAAAATAAAAAAGGAAACAAAGGCTCTGAATGATACACTAGGCCAGATATATTTAACATATATATTTCAGAACATTCTAGCCTAAAACAGCAGATTACAAATTATTTTCAAGTACATATGGAACATTTTTCAGAATAGATCACATATTAGGTTATAAAACAAGCCTCAACAAATTTAAAAAGATTGAAGTCATACCATGCATCTTTTCTGTCTTTTCTGCTATGAAACTAGAAATTAACCAAAAGGAAAAATCTGGAAAGACAAATACATGGAGGTTAAATAACATGCTACTAAACAAAGAAATTTAAAAGTACATGGCAACAAATGAAAATGAAACATAATGGCTCAAAACCTTTGTGATGCAGCAAAAGCTATTCTCAGAGGGAAGTTTATAGTCATTTGGGCCTACCTCAAGAAGCAAGAAAAATCCCAAATCAACAACCTAACCTAACTTAAAGGAATGAGAAACAGGATATACAAAAACCTAGTACCAACAGAAGGAAGGAAGGAAGAGAGATTGAAGTAGAAATAAATGATATAGAAACTAAACAACAACAACAACAGCAACAACAAAAACAAAACAGATTAATAAAACCAGGAGCTGGTTACTTGGGGGAAAAAATCACTAAAATTGATAAACCTCTAGACAGACTTAATCAAGAAAAAATAAAACTTCTCAAATAAATAAAGTCACAGATGAGAGGGGAGAAAAAAAAAAACTAACACCACAGAAATACAAACAGTTATGAGACTATTATGGTAAACTTATACAACTGAACAACCTAGAAGAAATGGATAAATTACTGGAAACATATAACCCACCAAAACCTAAACAGGAAGAAATAGAAAATTTGAACAGATTGATGACCAGCAAAGGAATTGAATGAGTAATCAAAAAACTCCCAACATGCAGAAGTCCAGGACCAGGTGGTTGACATGTGAATTCTATCAAACATTTAAAGATGAGTTAATACCTATTCTTCTCAAACTATTCCAAAAAGTAGAAGAGAAAGGAAAACTTTCAAATTCATTCTATGAGGCCAACATTATCTGATACCAAAACCAGATAAAATGTCATACTACCCTAAGTAATCTACACATTTAATGTAATCCCTATAAAAATACCAACAGCATTTATCACAGAACTAGAAAAAACACTTCTAAAATGTGTATTAAACCACAAAAGGCCCCAAATAGCCAAAGCAATCTTGAAAAAGAAAACCAAAGCTTGAGGCATCACGATTCTGGATTTCAAGTTATATTACGAACTTGTAGTGATCAAAATGGTATTTTAGTGGCACAAAAATAGACACATAGATCAATGGAACAGAACAGAAAACCCAGAAATAACCCACAACCAAATGGTCAATAATCTTTGACAAAGCTGGAAAGAATATCTAGTGGGAAAAAGACAGTCTCTTCTACAATGGTGCTGGGAAAACTAGACAACCACATGCAAAAGAATGAAACTGGACCACTTTCTTACACCACACACAAAAACAAATTCAAAATGGATTAAAGACCTAAATGTGAGACCTGAAATCATAAAAATCCTGGAAAAGAACACAGACAGTAATTTCTGTAACATGGGCTGTAGTAACCTTTTCCTAGATATGTCTCCCAAGGCAGGGAAACAGAAGCAAAAATCAACTATTGGGACCACATCAAGATAAAAAGCTTCTGCACACAAAGGAAAGAGTCAACAAAACTAAAAGGTATCCTAGGGAATGGGAGAAGTTATTTGCAAATGACATATCTGATAATGGGTTAGAATCCAAAATATATGAAAAACTTATAAAACTCAACACCCAAAAAATAAAAAATGCAATTTTAAAATCGGCGGAAGACATGAACAGACATTTTTTTTTTTTTTAAGATTTTATTTATTTACTTGACAGACAGAGATCACAAGTAAGCAGAGAGGCAGGCAGAGAGAGAGGAGGAAGCAGGCTCCCCGCCGAGCAGAGAGCCCGATGCGGGGCTCGATCCCAGGACCCTGGGATCATGACCTGAGCCGAAAGCAGAGGCTTTAACCCACTGAGCCACCCAGGTGCCCCATGAACAGACATTTTTCCAAAGAACATATGAATGGCCAATGGACACATGAATAGATGCTCAATACTCCTCATCACCCGGGAAATGCAAATCAAAACTGCAATGAGATATAACTTCATACCTGTTAGAATGGCTAAAATCAATAACACAAGAAACAACAGGTGTTGGTGAGGATGTGGAGAAAAAGGAAATCTTGTGCACTGTTGGCACAAACCATTGTTAGAACTACCCTACAATCCAGCAATTGCATTACTGGTTATTTACTCAAAGGATACAGAAACACTAATTCAAAGAAACACATGCACCCCTGTGTTTACAGCAGAATTATCGACAATAACCAAGATATGTGTATTTCATCCATAAAAGAAGAATGAAATTTTGCCACTTGCAATACATGGATGAATCTACAGAGTATAATCCTAAGTAAAATAAATCAAAGAAAGACAAATACCATATGATTTTACTCCTATGTGGAATTTAAGAAACAAAACAAATGAACAAGGGAAAAAGAGAGAGGCACGCAAACCAGGAAACTGACTCTTAACTATAGTAAACAAAATGATGGTTACTAGAGGGGTTGTTGGACGGGGGATGGGTGAAATAGGGGATGTCTCTTACATAGTCTAGGAGCCCCATAAATTGGCTCCTCATGTTCTTCGGACAGATGAGCTAAAATAAAAGATGAATACAACAATGGGAAAAATGTGCTAAACTCTATAGCCAAGTGACGAAGGCTTAGCGTTGGAGACGTAGTCGTGTGAACTCAGGCAAGTTCCTTAAAATATATAAGGTTCAGTTTGCTAACCTATAAAGTGGGGAGGATACTATTCATCTTCTTGTGAAGATAAAATAAGGCGATTTATGCATAATGTTTGGCATTACAGTGCCGACCTTTAATTTAGTTGTATTTTTAATTAAGAGGAAAGTGGTCTGGCCAACTCAGGATTGCCACTAGGTGGTGCTAGAGAACAAGGTCTACCAGAAAGCATTCCTTGTCAGAAATGCGGCGTTTTATTGGAATACATCAGAAAGCACATTTCTTTCTTTTTTTAAAAATTTATTTGATAGACAGAGATCACAAGTAGCCAGAGAGGCAGGCAAAGAGAGAGGCGGAAGCAGGCTCTCTGCTGAGCAGAGAGCCCGATGTGGGGCCCGATCCCAGGAGTCTAGGATCATGACCTGAGCCAAAAGAAGAGGCTTTAACCCACTAGGCCACCCAGGCGCCCCAGGAAGCACATTTCTGATAAACATTACAAACCACATTCCTTGCATCACTTTGGAACTTTTACCTACTCTTGGAGTTTCCAAAGATTTCTGGCCCACCCTGCCTTCTGAGTAAGATTCTTTTTCAGCCAACAAAAAAATTACGGAGTGGGGGCTCTAGGTGAGATGCTGGAGAGTCAATGATAAATGAGACAGGGTGCCCATCACCACCATGAATCCTACCTTGAACATGTTGATTGGACCTTTCTTTAATGCTTCTAGGTAGAGTCGTCCAACAAGCAGTTGGGTATTCAGACTGAAGCAGGGGTGACAACCAGAGCTTCGGTTTTATGGGGAAATGTTACACCTGGTTCATAGTTCATCAGGGGCACGGAACACATGCTCTATGAGAAGGAGCATGAACAGGACTGGCTGCTGTGGGATATGGGTGTGCTAGCAGGAGGAAAGGGTGTCAGGGTCCAGAAGGAAAGTTCAGAGATGGTGGTTGGAAGCAGGACTGTGTAATGTCAGGGAAGTCAGAGACATGAAGAGACAAAGAGAGTGTCCCTGAGAAGGCAGAAACATGCCCCCTGGATTTGGAACAGGAAGAAGCCCCTTGACAGGTGCTTAGGGATAGGAGGGGAGAAGTGCTAACACAGACTGTTCTTCAAGAGTGTGAATGAGGAGAGGTCAGACAGCAACTGGGGCGGGGGGTGGGGGTGGATCTTATCTCTGCTAATGAACTCAGTTCATAGAGTGCAAAGAAACCTATCCAAAATAGTCATTCACTAGAGCGCAGTTGACTGTGTAAATGATATGTGTCTTCCTTCCACACATGAATTAGTGGCCCCCCAAACTCACCATCCACCTGCTATGTGGCATTGTGGTCTTCAGATAGAGCTTGTTGATCTTTCCATCCTTGAGCCCGGGGTGATGTGATCCTGGCAGAGTGCTGTTCCAAACACACAGTTAAGCTTTGAACTTACCGATCATTTATAATTGGCCTTCCTAGTGGATTGTAATAGAGTAATTTGTATGCATGCAAAGGTGTTCAGGCATACAGAAAATTCAGTAACTAGTCTATGCAGACATCTTGCAAATTGCAGGAAACATGTTCAGATGACTTCCATGAAGGCCCAAGCCATGATCATAGGCCCATTCTAGTAAGGAATGTTCTGACTATCTTCCTCACAAGACACAGAGCACTAACAGAAGGCTACGATTTTCTCATTTATGAATGTCATAAAACTTGTGTCCATGGATCCCTTGATAGGCCTGTTCTGTGCTCCAGCAACAGAAGAGAAGTGGTAAGCTCACCACCTTGATGTGAAGACATCTCAAACTTCTTTCTCAACACTTCCGGTATCCCCTACACCTGGCATCTTGGAGAGCTATTCTGAGTCCCTCAGATACTTCATAAAGGCCTTCAAATGGAGTGACACAGACAAGCAGAGAGCAGACTCCATTACCTGCCCATGACCTAACAGGTGCCCAGAGCGCTGGTTCCTCCTGGCTCATTCTAGACCTGACAGCCTGCAGTCCATTAGAGAGCACCAGAACTCCAGAACGCAAGTCTTTCAAAGAGACAAAACTTGATTTGATGACCATGTTCCTCCATCTCAAATGGCATGAACACATCTACCTGGGAATAACCTTGAAGTGTCTTGAGTAGTGATAATAATTGCCTCTTTCAAAGATTGTTCAGAATCCTTGCTTTCCTCCATCCCCCTCTCCACCAGGCTGCCTTGTGGTGGGGAAACAGAGGGAGCTGAGATCAAACCGGTGATCTCATTTCCACGGTTGGTCCTTCAGGTGGAGGGATGTGTTCTTGGGCAAGTCGGGAGGCTTGACTAGAAGGGGAAAAGATGAACGATGGCTATCTGTTTCCTCCATTCCCCAAAACTTCCTGTGTCTGCGCGCCTCTGGGGGCTGCTTTCCGCCTCTCTGACACCACCGACCTGCCAATGAAGGGCTGCTCGCCTTCAATTTGTTCAAACACTCAGTGATTTTAATTAACCAACTGCCGTTCCAAGAACCGACATCAAATACTCTTGTGATCTTTGATGGTGAAGCAGAAACCACTGGGTATAGGAGACAGGAAATAGCCCTGCCCCCAGCTCCTGCTGCTTACCCTGCGCCAGGCCAGAAACACCCCATAAACCCTTGGGCTGTCACTTATTAGAAATAATGTCATTGAAATGGAAGTTGCCATGGTACAGTGGCCTCCAGCTGAGCCCAGACTGCTGGGGAGGCAGGAGGGAAATTGCACTCAGGCTCCTTCGATGAAACGTTACCTTGACTCCCAGCATACAGATAAAGCTCAACAAAGGGAAGTTCATGGCGCTGTTATTAACAGGTGATTGAGGTGAGCCTTCCTTTTAACTCCACTGAACAAATGCCTCAAAGACACTGAGGGCAGAGAAGCAAAATCAGAAGCTGAACCCAAATGACTTAATTGCTTTGCCATACACAGGCGTTTTTAAAAATGAGAGTGGCAACAGGAAAGATTGCATCACTGAGACTTTAAATCCTTGGTTACCGCAAGCAAACACAGCAACAAACCTGGATGGAAAGTCTGTTCAAGTTGAAAGAAATGCGATGTTGGCTTTATGACAAATGGGTAGAGGTAGGGGCTCATTGGGGCAGACAGCTTCTGAATTCTTTTTGCCTGAGATCATTTTAAAGAGAGGTACAGCTGAGAGGTCTGACCTAAAGGAGATGGACTCAGATCAAACCAAGAGTGTGGTTTTGTCATTCTGCTGTTCTGGAGGTCCTGTTACCTAATGACCCACTCTCTGGTTTGTGAAGATGAACCTCTTCTTCCCGATGAAATTAACACAGAGAGCTATGCCTCCACTACCTCTACACACAGAAGATGTAGAACTTGAAGTGGTTTGTCGCCCCTCTGGAGTGTGGAATCCTGCCCGGGCCCCTCCAAGCCCCATGACCTCAGGCAAGCTAAGTTTCTGGGGGCTTCGGGTTCATCTTCTCTAAAACTGAGTGAAGAATAATGATAATAATGTCCTCTGTATTCATTATCTATTGCCGCCTAACAAATGACCCAAAACTCAGCAGTTTAAAACCATAGACATTTACAATATTGCACATCTTCTGAGGGTCAGGAATCTGAGAGTGGCTTAGCTAGGAAGGGCTGGTTCGGGTCTCTCTGGAGGCAAGTGACAGCGGGAGCTGCAGTCATCTGAGGGCTCAAATGGGGCTGTGGGGGCTGCTTCCAAGGTGGCCCCCTCACACAGGTGTGTGTGCAAGGCCTCTGTCCCCCACCTCCCGAGCGTCTCCATAGGCTGCTTGAATGACTTGACCACAAGACAATTGACTCCCCCCAGAGGAAGTGATCCAGGAGGCAGGAGGGTCGAAGTCAAAATTTTTTTATAGCAGAACCTTGGAGATGACATAGCGTCACTTCTGCTCTATTCCGTTGGCCACACCCACCTACCCTGAAATTAGGAGAGGCCTACAAGTGCACGAACTCCAGGAGGCAGCGACCACTGGGCGCCATCTTGGAGGCTGCCCCCCACTCCCCCTTGAAGCACACAGCGGAGATGGGGTAGCACGCCTCTGCAGTGAGGGGCAGCTGGTTGAGGCTCAACAAAAATGAGAGGGGACTGTTAGAGAATATCAGAACTAATAGAGGATAGAGAATACACACACACACATACACACACACACATATATTTTTAAAAGGGTCAAATAAAACCAACATGCATCATTTAACAAGTATGCATGAAGTATCTCCCACACTGCTCTAGTTCCTTGGATTATATTAACACACAAAACCAAGATTGCAGGGCACCTGGGTGGCTCAGTGGGTTAAGCCTCTGCCTTCTGCTTAGGTCATGATCTCGGGGTCCTGGGATCAAGCCCCACATCAGGCTCCCTGGAGGGAGCCTGCTCCCTCCCCCCCCCGCCTACTTGTGATCTCTGTCTATCAAATAAATAAAAAAAATCTTTTAAAAAGCCCAAACAAACCAAGATTATGATGCCATGCAGCACACAGCTCATGTTCCAGGAGAGGGACAACAAAGCATTAAAGTAAATGTAATAGACAAGCAGGTCCCACAGCATTTTATAAGACTTGAATAATTAAATTATTATATCAGTAATTATATCAATAAATTGTAGAAATAATTATATCAATAAATTGTAGAAATAATTATATTGATACATTCTAGAAATAATTCTATCAATAATTAGATAATAATCATTAAAGTTGCCTAGTTGCCACAGGAACAGGAAACACCGGTTAAGTGGCCTTAGGAATGCAGGTGGAGGAGACGCAGACGGAAATATTAAACACGGGGGCAGGGTGGGCCTCACTGAGAAGGCAGACTTGGGAAGACCTGAGGGAGGGAAGGAGGGAGACGGGCCAAACAAATACGCAGAGAAACGCAATCAAAGCAGAGGAAATGTTTGGAGTGGGGGCCCATCACACTTCTTAAATGTGAGAGGAAGAGGCCTGGACAGGGAGGGCCATGACTCAGGACTGAGGGTCAGAGAGATGGGACCGGGTCTCGGGGCCTTGTAGACCATCCGTGGCAACCTCACAAACTCCTCCCTGGGGACGGCCAGGGAGCAAGGCCAAGCTGCTTGGTGGGAAACCCAGGCCATAGGATCCCAGGGCCCCTCCTCCCAAGGCCGCCCCCAGCTAGTGATGGACGGGGTGCAAGAGAGCTAGGACGAGGCACTTTTCCAGGGCACGCCCCACTTTCCTGAGGCCAGATGGAGGCGTGGGGCCTGCCCCCTGATTTTCCTCTCACTTTGGTCTCGCCTGGGGTCGGCTGGGCTTCGCAGTCTGACAGCTCCCGCCGCCTCCAGTGCTCCTTCCCAATTTTCTCTCATTAGATCCTCCTCTGAATGCTCAGGTCGAATAATGCCCCCTTAGCATCCATGTCCCGGGGACCCAGACTAGTGCACAGGGGTAAGTGGCTGGATTTTACACTACATGAAGACAGGGCGGCCATTCACAGTGTTCTCAGCAGACATGGAACACAGTCTGAGGCATTTTTAAAGGATCATTCTGGCTGCAGTTTGGGAGAGAAACCTCGGGGGGACGGGGGTGTAAGCAGGTCAGCTGGAAGGCACTGCAGTGATCCAGGCCTGGCGGGGGCTGCTGTGGCTGTGGGAGCGGCAGAAAGGGAGCGAGTCGCGTCTCATTCTGAGCTTTGCGTGAAGGCGGAGCCTGCAGGGTTTCCTGGTGGATTTGATGTGAGAGGTAAGAAAAAGAGGAGTCAAGAATTTTCCGCTGGACAAAGAGAGGTGCCTAGGCTGGGGGAAAGCCGCAGATAGAGCAGAACTGGGGGAAATTTGGAGACATTCAAATGAAGCTCTCAGCTAGGATTTGGATGTACAGTTGAGCCTTGAACAGCCTGGGGCTTAGGGACACCAGTCCCCACTGGCGGCCAAAAATTCACATATAACTTTTGGCTACCCTAAAACAGAATAACAGCCCACTATTGACCAGAAGCCTTCCAGACAACATAAACAGCTGATGAATATGTATGTTGTATGTTGGGGCACCTGGGTGGCTCAGTCAGTTAAACATCTTCCTACGGCTCAGGTCATGATCCCAGGGCCCTGAGATCAAGTCCCGCATCAGGCTCCCTGCTTAGTGCGAGAATTTGCTTCTCTCTCTCCCTCTCTGTATTCTCTCTCTCTTAAATAAATAAATAAAACCTTAAAAAAAAAACCACATATTTTGTATGTTATGTGTTTTCCACAATTGTATTTTTACAATAAAGTAAGCCAGAGAAAAGAACCTGTTATTAAGAAAATCGTAAAGAAGAGAAAACACATTTAACTGGACTGAGGGAAAACAACCCATGTGTATGGAGAGCCCTTCAAACACATTTAAACCGTGTTGCTCAAGGACCACGGTACATATGTGCCATTTGGGAGAGAGGCTGCGGCTGCGGAAAGACATCTGAACGGTGTCATGTTTAGTGGCCTCTAAAGACAAGGGACAAGATGAGCCCCCGGGGGAGCAAGGGTCAGTGAGGATAAGGCAGGCAAGAGGCCCAGGCCACTGGGACAGGAAGCAGGGAGCCCCCCTCCTGGTCAGGGAGCCGAGGGAGGGTGGGGTCTGGAAGTGGCGAAGATAGCACAGGAAGCGGGAGGGAGGCAGCCACGGGGCCAAATGCCGCTGAGGTCCATAAGCTGGTGACTGCCCTGCATTCAGCAAGGCCGAGGTCAGAAGTCCTCAGTGAGGAACAAGCTAGTCTCTGGCTTCCTGCTCAGAAACCACCCCTCTCGGGACGCCTGGGTGGCTCAGTTGGTTAAGCAGCTGCCTTCGGCTCAGGTCATGATCCCGGCGTCCTGGGATCGAGTCCCACATCGGGCTCCTTGCTCCGCAGGGAGCCTGCTTCTCCGTCTGACTCTGCCTTCCACTCTGTCTGCCTGTGCCCGCTCTCGCTCACTCTCTCTGACAAATAAATAAAAAAAAAAAAAAAAAAAAAAAAAAAAAGAAACCACCCCTCTCACAGATGGGCACTTCCCCCTCCTCCCCGGGACCTGAGCCCTGGACATCTCAGTTCCCTGTGTCCACCACACCCACCTGCCCAAGCAGCTCCGGTGCTCCGACCCCCCCTTCAGGGGGGCAGGCTCTGTGTGAGAAGCCTCTACCCTGCTAACCTCAAATGGGGGGGGGGGGCGAGTGCTTGGACGGCAGCTGCAACACCCGCGACTTGGCATGGGCCTTCCAGAAGTGGCATCTCCCAACCAAAGGAAACTGTTTCTGTGGATGCCCTTTCACGTAGAAGAGTGGGCCTTGGGTCTCAGACGCAGCACAGGCGACGAAGGAAGGAGAATGCTGGGCAGAGAGTGAGGGGAGCAGAGCCCTGGTCCGGCTCTTCTAGGAACGGCTCTGAGGCTGGGCACATCTCCTCCCGTCATGGTGGGAACATTTCAGAATGTCATGCATTTCTGAGAAATTTAGCGTTCGCATAAGAAATTTTTAAAAAGTGTATTTTCAGCAAAAAGAGAAAAGAAAGGAAGAAAGAAAGGAGAAGCCTCAATTCTATAGTCTTATTAGACTTATCGACTGTGTACGTTTTCTCAGACGTGGTCTTTGGAGGAGGAGAAGGAGCAGCTGCTGAGCCCAGCTCATCTGTCCCCAGAGTCTTACTCTACAGTCATTCGCTGTCCATTCAGTGAGAGAGGGTAGTAGATACAACGACTTAGGAAAATTACATGAAAGGAAACTTTGACTTGAGAAACTCTTACTCATCAACTTACTTTTTCCCCCCCTGGGACTTGGAAAGCTCAGCCCCCAGCGGGTTGCAGTTTTAGGCAATGTTGGCCACAGTAAATCCGTTTTCCAGGCGGAGAGTCCCTTACTAGACCATCCCCCTGGTCGCCTGCAGTTGCGAGTGTCCAGGATCCTCTGGTGACAGCCTCCTTGTCCTCCACGATTGAGCCCCGGGGAGGCCAGCTGCTGAAGCCACCCGAACTACTACAGCGTGGGGCTCTGAGGCCAGGCTGCTTCCCCGGGAGCTGAATGGCTTTATTTTATTTCAGTTAATGAATTCAATAAGGTTCCCGCGCAAGGGGCTTCCCACAGATGGCTTATTGAAACTACCAGCTGCGCTCCTCCGCGAACGGGTGGGAAGCCGAAGGAGAGTGTCGAAGGACCACTTAGATGTTTCAGCCTCAGAATCGAAATATGTGGGAGGACACAGACATGGATGAGCATTCTTTAGAAAGCAAAGCGAGGAAGGATGAATTGGAGACTTAACTTCCCTCGCATCGCATTCCTCCTTGGTCTCCTACCGCTCCTAGAAAGCCCGATGCGTGTAGTTACCGGGTCAGCCTCTAGATGGCAGTCAAGGAAAGGAAAGAGACAAGTCTCCCGTCTAATGGGAGAAACCTGTAGAAAAGAATAAAGGCGGGATTCAAGCTACAAAACTCAGTTATCATTTTTTAAAATACGGCATCATAAGAGCAAACAGGTACAATGCGTAAAAAAAACTAGAACAGGGAATTCTGGCTTATAATACATAATCAGTTCTTGAGGAGAAATCCCATTCAAATCTACTAGAACTCTAAAACCGGAGGAAATGGAGAGCTTGCTCCGGATACATTTTTGATACTTCACAGTTACATTGCCAATATTTAGGCGTCACTTTATGCAATAAATGCCCTTCCGCTAGGTGACTCTGAAAGTCCCTCTAAACTCTAAAATTCCCTGAAGATACTCCTGAAAACCATACGCAATTCAGTTTTTGCAACTTGATTTGCGTTTTCTGATAGCTTTTAATGCAGCCTTCTTGTTGATCTTTCTGCTTTGCCTAGCCATCTGTAACCCTTTGGAACTAGTATCTGAAATAAGATCTGTGATATTTCCTCCATCCATCCCTGTGTGGGAGAACCTGTTGGAGACGGTCTCCTTTCTTGTTCTGTGGCTGCTCCAGACACTGTGCCCTTAAGACACAGACAGAGTAGGGGTTCTCCAGGTGTTGAGTGGACTGTGTTCATTGCGATGAGGGGTGTGTGTGCCACAGGTCCTTAAATGGGGCTTCAGATGCCCAAGGATGGGTCCCAGGATGCTCAGATGCAGAGGGCGTGAGCGCCGGCTTGCCACCTAGCCCCCACCACCCACATCTACTTCCCCAGACTCCTGAAGCACAGGTGGTGACACTTGGTGGTGACAAGGCACTAAGGCCAAATGGCTCTTGGAACCAACATCCAAAGAGAAAGAGGCAGACCTCCCATCCATGGATAGCCAAAATCGAGGCAACCCAACTGGAGTCACAGGATCTGGCAAACATAGGGCCAACTATCCAAAGGACCAACTTCTAGCTTATATGGATGAATTTCTTCCTAGCAGTGCGCCCACTTAAAATTTGACTGATATGCTGTTCAAAGAGGGAAAAAAAAAAGTGTGCTTGACCATTCAAAGTGTTTATTATCGAAAATTCTTTTCTAAAAAACAATTGAGGCTCTTTGTCACAAAGACGTAAATTCACAGGGTTGGAACGGACCCCAGAAATCACCTGGTCTACCTCTGGGCAGAGCCATTCTTTTTATTTTATTTTATTTTATTTTATTTTATTTTATTTTATTTATTTGACAGAGAGAGAGAGAGAGAGAGAGAGACAGATAACAAGTAGGCAGAGAGGCAGGTGGGTGGGGGGAAGCAGGCTTCCTGCTGAGCAGAGAGCCTGATGCAGGGCTTGATCCCAGGGCCCTGGGATTATGACCTGAGCCTAAGGCAGAGGCTTAACTCACTGAGCCACCCAGCCGCCCCCAGGCAGAGCCATTTTTAAGCCAGGCCAAAACCAACTGTCCCCTGTTTCCCTGTCCTTCTCACTGGGTTTCCAGAGCAGATTCGACCCAAGTCTCCTGCTTCTTTCCCTTCACCCTTAGTGCCTTCTTGTTAATGCTCAACTGTGATTTAAGATAGACGTAGATTCAAACAGCGATGTGAGAGGAAGCAAGCTACCTTGCTTCTCAGATCTGTGCTTTCTGCATTTGTAACATGAGTATTGAATACACACCCATTAGAGGTGTTGCAAGGTTTGTATGAAATATATGTCAGCAACTATACATGTTGCTTGGCCATTAGCTAATCAATAAATATCCAGTTCCTTCTCTTCCTTCCTCCTGGTGGGGGAATGGCTGGGTTTTCCTAATAACTGGGGCAGTACTATTGAAATTTAATGGTCTGGGTGTTAGGTCTGTTATCAAACGAACGAGACTGAGACAGGGTGAAAGTTATTTAAAGCTTTATTCTATGCCAAGCATTAGAAGTCAGACTGACCCGCCAGGGCCACCTCCGAAGAGAGCGACCACCCCCATTCTCACAGACTAAGTTTTATAGAGCAAAAGCCTGGCCACACATAGGAGGCCAATGAGATTGTGACATACATAGAAAGTTGCATAGTCATGTTAGGCCCCATGCAGGTGGCCAATTGAATTACAATTTACCCTATAGTAGCTGTTTGAACTAACCTATCGTTCTGGTCAGAATTGGCGCTCAAGTTTGGTACCCAAAAGGCGGGGTTTACATTTTTTGGTGGTTAAGGACACAGTATGTGTACTTTTACTGATTGAATGTCTCCATCTGGCCTGACTCGTCCTTGTATTCTGGGCTCTGTTATCAGGAACTGGCTGACCATATTTTACTGGTTTCCCAGGCTTGCTTCTAAGTAAGTTCCTCTGGAGGGGGTGCAGGGTCAGTTTAAGTTTTACTGCACAAACAAAAAAAAAATGGCTTTTTAACCAAGATGGAGTTCCTCTGGCCAAATAGGTCCTTACACTGGGAACCACCAACATGGTGTCCCTGTGCCCATCCACGGTGCAGGGGTTCGATCCCATAGGCTCCAAGCAGAAGGCTGTGTGATCCACCCATCCATTAGGTTAGGTCACAGTTGCAGCATTCTGGGGATTTAAAAATAAACTTTGGGCAAAGCCCTTCGCTCAGAGGGTCCCAGCAGCTGTAGGGACTCTCTCAATGCACCCCGGGTGTCAGGCCTGGGTTTCACGGCAACCAGCTTTGAGCGAGGTCCAGATGTACGATGTTCCCCACTGGGCCCCAGGGGGGCCCCTTAGCATCCCCCGCTCACCTGAACTGTCTTTCCTTCCAGCTGCAGGCCTTTAGGGAAGCCGGACCTCTGTCTCCCACTGCCTCTACTAGAAAGGGAAAGAGCACTGGGCAGCCCGCAGCAGAGTTCCACACTGCCCGGGGACAGTCCCAGCACAGGGCTCACTTCCCCATTCACTCCTTCCCATTCCCCTCCCCACAACAGCTGTCCAGCTTAGCAGATAACTCTGTAATGGTGGGGATATAATTATGCTGAACCACCCAGGATTTGGGACATACTTATACTGAAAAAATGATATGTTCTTTATTTGAATTTCCAATTTCATCAGACCCTGTTTCATCTGGCTGCCCTAGTCCTGATGTCTCCCCCACCCTTCCCGCACCCCAAGTGAGCGGTGAGAGGAAAGTCAGGGAGGCCGTGGAGAAGGAGAGGTGGTGGGAGAACGTGGCTCAGAGTGTGGCCAGCTGTGGGGGGCTGGCTATTCTTTGATCCCCAGGACAAAGCATGCCCCTCCCTCTGAGTGTTAGAAATTAAGAAAATATTTAGAGTTAAGAAGATGTAAATAGGGGCGCCTGGGTGGCTCCATGGGTTAAAGTCTCTGCCTTTGGCTCAGGTCATGATCCCAGGGTCCTGGGATCGAACCCCACATTGGGGGGGGGGGGTGTTTCTGCTCAGCGGGGAGCCTGCTTCCCTTCCTCTCTCGCTGCCTGTTTCTCTGCCTACTTGTAATCTCTGCCTGTCAAAGAAATAAATAAAATCTTTTTTAAAAAAAATATTATATTTTTTAAAAAATGTAAATATGTCTTTCTACACTGATGGTCATTGTCCAGGGTCATCCCATTTTAAAGTGAAAGATACAGAGGGAGGCACACTACCCTTCTGACTCCAAGATAATGCTTGCATTAAGCCTCTGGGCTCCCCGGGAACCATAACTGGTCAGAGAATCAGAGTTAACAGGAGCTTAGAGGTCACCTGTGGGACCATCTCATGTTCCGGGTGGACAAGTCCAGGCCAGAGAAGCAATGAACTTGCTCTTGACCCCCAGAGCATTGTTCTCTCCAGGCTGCTGTATCAGGAAGACGGCAGGAGAGGAGGTCCCGATCATAGCTATGATCTGCAGCCCTTACATTTCCTGAGAACTCAGAGTCACCCTCAGCAGTTATGGGGTGGGGTATCACCAAGAAACAGTGTACTGGGCAGTAATGTTATCTGCAAATCTTGATCTCTTGAAGGTGGAACCCGGGGTTGTGAGAAGAGATGAAAGTCTTTGACTTTCAGGTGTTCTCGAAGCCAAGGGTCTTGTGACCTAAAGGTGTGAGGCTTGTGTGCAATATTTATGACATGGCTTGTATACCCTCTTGTGAAATAATAGAAAATATAGGTGTATATTGGCCTTTGCACTCTCCCTACCCCCGCACTGGGTCCTAGCACAGGGCTCCTAAAGCCCTAGTAATGTTCTAAGTGATAAGAATTCCCAGAGTATTTTTAGTTCTACTATTTGGTCTTTGACCCCGATTCCTGACATAGGACTTCTAAATCCCTTGTGATTCCCTGGGTGGTAGCGGTGACATTTGTTCTAATGAGGTGATTCTTGATGGGCCCCTGAATGGGAGCTGCTCACCAGAAAATCCAAACCATGTTTGGAAGCTTAGAACTTTCGGCCCCACACCCCCTCCCATTTTCCAGAAAGGGGAGAGGGGCTGGAAATGGAGCTCATCATCAATCATGCTTATGTGATGAAGCCTCCATAAAATCCCCAAAGTACAGGGTTCAGAGAGCTTCTGGAAGCTGGAAGAACAATGTGTCTGGCCAGGACATGGAAGCTCTCACCCTTTCCCACACACCTTACTCTATGCATCTCTTCTGTCTGAACTTTCATCTGTATCCTTTACCATATCTTTTCATCATTAACAGGTGAATAGTCAGTCAACTGCTTCCCTGAGTTCTTTGAGCCATTCTAGCAAATTCACCAAACTCCAGGAAGGGTGTGTGGGAACCTCCAACCCATAGCCGGACAGTCAGCAGCACAGGGGACCCCCTGGATCTGTGACGGGTCTCTGAAGTGGGCAGACAGGAGAGTCCTGTGAGACTGAGCCCTCACCCTGCAGAATCTTACCCTGTGTCCGGGTGAATAGTGTCAGAACTGATTTAAACTGTGGGACACTCAACTAGTGTTACAGAATTGCTTGGAGTAGGGGAAAAAGAAAAGAAAACAACAGCACTGTGTGGTATCAGAGTGTTGAGTATGACAGTAATGGTGAGAGGGAAAAATGCGGGAGAAAGCATTTACACCTCTGCTAGCAATAGTCAAGGTCCCCTCAACCTTGAATTAGTCCCTAAGAGGGGCTGAGCACTCTCTTGGTGGTGAACTTACTAAACTTGCCCATTTTGGGATGTTGGAGAGCATCTCTACCTATTCAAAGCTGGTGGCAACCCCCTCCCATATGTGAAAATGAAAAATATTTCCAGATATTGCCAGATGTCCCCAGGGACCAAATCACCTCCCCACATAGCTAAGGAGCCCGGATCTACAGCACCAGACCCCGTCCTCCCCAGGCTGGTGTCTGCAACTTTCTTGCCTCAGGTCCTTTAATCACAGACCCTACACACTGGGTCGAATCCCATCAAGGAGTGGGACAGTGATATTCTTCCGCCAACACTCAAGCCCAAATACTCCAGTTCCCAGGACCAACCCCCGGATGTGACCGAAGAGACAAGATTCTCTCAGTAGATGTGCCTGCGTACACCCCCAAAACTTTAAGCCGGCAGGGCTCCCTGGGGATTCAGATAGTTTCAGGATCCATCACGACTACACTGTTCGCCCAGAAGTTTCCATTCCTGATCACCAGGTGAATGAATCCAGAAGAACCTTCCAAGCCTCTGTCTTAGCCTCTTCTCGCTCAGAGCCAAGGGAAGAAGAAAGCAGCTAGCAGAGGAAGAATGGAAGAGTAGAGCATGAAAGGAATCTTTGTTTTGTTCTGTGTTCCACCAAGACCCATTAAGGTGAGCAGTAACCCAGGCTAATGGGCCTTAGTCATGAAAGCAGTACTTGCCTGAGGACAGGGAAACCCAAAGAAAAATAAGCAGAGGTTTCGTGGAAAGTCTACGGGTGAGAACAGATTCAGTGGATATGGTGCGAACTGTCTCCCAGGCCCTGTTTCTTTTCTCCTGGCGGGGAGGGGGAGGTCAGGCACTGGCAGAAACCAGCCCCACCCCCGCTGCGGGGATCTTTGAGGGCAGCAGGCGGAGGCAGAGAGCAGGAAAGGGAAGGCGGCAGCCCCCAGCGGGGGTGGGGGTGGGGTGCAAATCGGAACCTTGGAGCTGGTGAGATGGTAGTCTGTCGCCTGAAACATTTTGAAGATGTTTTTGCAGAGCTGGTGTACTTTGTTGGTGGTGAGAGACACAGGGCCTTTCTGACTCATACAAATTCTACCCGGGTTGGGTGACCTGATTGTTAAAAAAAGAGATCTCAGTGAAGATAAACGAGAAGGTTCCAAGAGTTAATCACTCACAAGGCTCCCCAAGGGCCAGGTTGCCTGATGAGAACACACACTGTCTTGGCCTGATAGTCTCATTTGTCATAAAGCTCTGGAGCAAGAGCCACGACGATGTGATTTTAGATAACGTCTGTCTGTTGACGCGAGCTAAGAACAGTGAAGGAGTTTCCTGCGTCAGCGGCCACCACCTCAGGCCTTCAGATATGTGGCCGTGCCATGGCCTGAGGAATGCAATCTGTCTTAGTAAATGTAATCTCTTAAATTATGTGTTTTAACATAGGTCTTGCCCAGTTGCTGTCAGTTTGGGTCTAGATCTTAGCACAAGTTTTGAGTGCTCCCCACTAACTAGTCTAATTGGCCAGTTAGCTAGAAATTGCTAATAGAGTCCTGTCAGGGAGGTCTGCATTTCTGGACATATATGTGACCTTATCCAAACACCCAAGAGGAGAATGGGTTCAGCCCTGGTTCAGTGAGACCTCTTTGTCCACAGAGGTGCTCTGCCCTTGAAAGTGGTGAAAGCGGCCCCATCAGGAAGTAGGATGGCACAGAATTGACTTTCCCATAATTCATCCCAGATCTTCTCTCAAGCCTCTGGTTTTTACTGAGACCCACAATCCCCAGAACACAAGCTCTCTTACCCCCAACCCACAGTATCCAGAATTCAGAAATCCTTAACGTGCCTAAGAGGCATGAGTTTAATTTTACTTGATTTATTTGGTTTTGAAATTTTTTGAAAATTAAAACAATTCCAATTTCCTATGCCAGGCAAAAGGAATCATTAGATATAAACCAGGGCAAACTCCTTGCTCCAGGAAGTAAGGAAAACTCAAAGAATGATGGCAATATATTAAAAGGATATAGGAGCTAGTTTGGGGCTTCCTATAGTAACCCTATTTCCTAGTTTCTATATTTGATGATTCCACATTTGGGGCCTTTCTGACCCTGGAGGGACTGTCCCTCTGGGGGGTTAGCTAATCCCTAAAGATAGTCCTTGACTCATCTTTTCACATGCAAATCAAGCATTCCAGAGCCTAGACCCTAACCTCTTCCTCTATTGGGCTGCCATACTCAAGGTCATTCTTCCTGTCCTAATTACCACAGGACCAAGTATTAAACAACTAGGGACAGCCTCTTTGCCCCAGGACCTGCTGAAATTATTCAAACTAGTTTCAATTCAAACTAAATTCAATCTTAAGCCTGCCTACCCCTCTTCACCCATTCTATCCAATGGAAACTACAATAAAAGGCCCCACATTCCCCCCTCACTTTTTCTGCCTCCTGACTGACCCTGGTGCTTCCCCATGTGAACCTGTGTAGCATGCTATGCCTCTTGTTTTTCTAGGCATCTGTGCATATAAAAAATATCTTCCTGTATGACAGTCATTTTTGTGTGTGATGTTTTATATATCTGACTAAAGCCAGCCTTAAAATACTTCCACTGGCCGAAGTGGGGACAATTTGAACATCAAAGTAAGGAACGATAGTAATATATAACCCATTATTTACACCCCATTTGTTCATATGGATAATAATGAATAAATGAACGAAGAAGTTAATGGGGAAAAGGGAAAGCTCTTCCCTACCTTAGAGTGCCAACCAATGAATGGAGAAGGGATGGGGAATCAGAAATGCACTAAGTGCTGAAGCTAGTGTGTGAAGGTCTCATAGGACCAGGGTATTGATATGGTCTCAAAGTATCTCCACATAAGCTGCCTTTTAATTAGTAACATTATAGAAGAGAAACAGGCAGATACCACCTTAATTCAGAAGAAAGGTTGTTTAAGACGGTAGACACTGATGAAGCAAGCAAGAGACCATAAGAAGCATAGAAAAGTCTATAAGAAAGGGTACATCAGTAAGAACATTATAAAAAAAGTTATTTATTTGTTTCAGAGAGAGAGAGCAAGAGAGGAAGTCAAGAAGACCCCATGCTGAGCACAGAGCTTGATACTACCATCCTGAGATTCATGACCTGAACCTATATCAAGAGTGGGATATTCAGCCGACTCTGCCACCCAGGTGGCTCTCCATAAGGACTTTTTTTTTTTAATGGATTTCTATTTTTTTTTTAAGATTTTATTTATTTATTTGACAGAGAGACAGAGATCACAAGTAGGCAGAGAGACAAGCAGAGAGAGAGGAGGAAGCAGGCTCCCCGCAGAGCAGAGAGCCCAATGCAGGGCTCCATCCCAGGACGCTGGGATCACGACCTGAGCCGAAGACAGAGGCTTTAACCCACTGAGCCACCCAGGTGCCCCTCTGCATAAGGACTTTTAAACTAAACTTTCAAAAAGGGGCAGAAAATCAAATTAAACAGAGGATCTCTTCCCCTGAAACTCTTTCTGGTTGAATGTTGATTCCCAAGGAAGTTGCAGTAGGGTGAGATGAGCTAAAATTACTTGTCATTTGGGTCATTCTGTCATTTCCAAAATACTTGCCCAAGTATGATCTCACTTGACACTATTTTTCACAACACTTCTGTGATCAAATTATTGTTATCTACTATTTTACATATGAGCAAACTAAATCCAGAGGCTAAGTGACTTGCTCAAGGTCCTAAAACAGAGCTGCGACCTGATGGGTGCTCTTGGCATCCCTCCCACACTGCACTGTCACTTGTACCCCCCAGCACCATCCCTGTCCTTTGAAAAATACCAGTGACTCCACATTATAAAGGGAAGTGTCCTTGAGGGGGAAAGAAGAACATTTTCATATTTCTTTTGAATCTCATTTCGTAAGTACACTTAACCTGGATCACTGTGCTCCTTTTGGTAAAATTCTGGAAAATAGAAACAAATTTCAGAAAAGTGAATTACATTAACAGAGGTGTGTGTGTGTGTGTGTGTGTGTGTGTGTGTGTGTGTGTGTGTGTTAATGCTTCTCAAGTGAAATGTGGAAGAGTAAAACACAAAAGAGATAAATTTCCATCCATCTGGAAAGGCCAAGGAGACAAATATCGTTATCCCTTCCACCACCACTTCTGTCCTCATGTGCACAAAAGTCTTCATCAGAGCTGTTTTCCGAAGCTTCTGCTCCAGGTACATGGAAAGAGTTGGTGGAAAATAAATACTTCTGGAATGCTATCTTAGTCTCTTCAGATTGCTGTAACAGAATACCAGAAACTGGGTTTACAACAACAGAGACTTATTCCTCCCAATTATGGAGGCTGGCAAATCCAAGATCAAGGCGCCAGCAGATTTGGAAGAAGAATCACTTGCTCATAAATGGCCCTCTTCTCTTTGACCTCACATGGCAGAAGGGACAGGGGATATCTCTGAGGTCTCTTAAGGGCACTAATCTCACTTGGGAGAGTTTCATAACTTAATCACTTCCTTTAAGTAATTCATGTATCATTCACCAGTGGAGGCAGGATTTTCCACTTGTACAGGAAACTAAGTTTCTAGTATTTCTGGTGTAAGGTATGGAGACAGTAGACAGGTTTCCTTTGAGAAACTGGAAGGTGAGGTAGATGCATATTGACCCAGATCAGTGTGCAAACCCTTCGCTCCAGCCAGCAAGGTCTGCTTTCTGTCCCTGAGCCCACCACAGTGGTGTTGCTGCTCACCGCCCCTTTATGTCTGTGCTGCCTCCCTGGAGCTTCAATTTCCTCCTTCATAAAATGGTGATAATAATTGGAGCTACATCATTTGGTTATTCCATCGTTGAGGAATATATGGGCTGGATCCAGGAAGTGCTCAATAAACAGCAGCTACTTTTAAGTGAATCTTACTTTATAGAAGTTGAGGAAGAAAACAAACCTTAGGGAGGCCATCCTCCCTCGATTGTAGGTGAAGAAACTGAAAGCTAGAGGTTTAAATGGTTCGCCCAGCACAACTGACCCTAGAGTCGGGTCCAGTGGCACCCAGTGCCACCTCTGCTTCTCCCCAGGCAGTCCTGCTCCTTCTCCATGAAGAAACCTCTATTCCCTTCATGTTGCAGGAACATTCCTCCTCTGAAATCTGAGCGTACCAACTACACCACTCGGAGTAACTGAATTACTCTTTATATATGATTATGCATCTGATTACTTTTGTATCCTCCCACAGTGCCTAGGTAAGGCTGGCAGCTAAAAGGACATCAGTAACTTCTTCCTGTGCCTGAGAAAGTAAAGCTGTGAAATCACTCTGAGAGCAGAATCTGGTTCCTCCATTTCCTCAAGGTCATAGCTAGGCCCACTTCTCTATGATGGCATGTGCCATTTTGAAAGGTCTCTGTTTATTTGACATATTGAAACAACATGGAGATCATTTCCTTCCTTGGAAGCCAATCTTGGTGGTTCTCTTCAGCTTTTTGTATTTATATTTCATGGCCGGTACCTCCACCACTAAGGGTCTGTGTCTTTCTTCTGGCCATCACAGTGACGGTTGTAATACTAAATTTTCCAGAACGCCATTTTTAGAAATATTATTTCCAGTGTTACTTGCATGAACTTTCTGCACAGTCTTCTTATGTCCACATCTTAAATTAAAAGAAGGAAGCTCAGAAGCCTACCAGAAATTGACATTTCCACATCTGTGCAGAGAGATAACATGACCAAGACAAAGGTTCAAGGGTATGTTTGTGGCAAACATATAGAAGCCTCATGCATAGAAAGGTCAACTCAAGTGGCCAGAGGGGGCCACTGGCCAGACCTGGCCAATCTCCTTAAAACTTACTTGGATGATGAATTATTTTACCTCCTGGTCCAAAGCTATTTACCTGGGAAGGAAACATCTTATTACAGGGCCATGACTTCTCTATAACCATTTTTCAGCTGAAGTAAATAATTTACCATGGTGGTGCTTCTTTAAAACTATTATCTCAGCAAACTGCAGGGTGTTCGGTCCTCATAGATGTAATGACGAGGCAGTAGAATGGAATGCTTTAGTTAGTGCATGGACCCTGGCCAAACCAAACCTGCATTCAGTTCTTAGCTTCAATACTCCTCCTGGGGAGGGCTTGAAGAGTTATTTATTCTCTCAAAGATTCAGCTAATTCATCTATAAAATAGAAATATTAATACCATCTACCTCACAGAGTTGTGAGAGCTAAAGGTGATATTAAGGTCATGACACAGTGTCCTGCAAACAGTGAGCATGGGACAAATGGCACCTATTGTGGTGATGGTGATGATGATGATAATGATGATTTTATTTGCCTAAACAGAATGATACAACCTACCATCAGTAGGGCCTGTTTCTAGCTATTGTGGTAGCAATGGTGATTCCCACTGAGTTACGGCCACCTTCCTTACCCAGTAACTACCCTTGTGCGCATTCACAAGGGTATCACTGGCAGGAGTTGAAGAGTCAGTGACCCAACACAAAACAGCATACCTTCATGCCTAACTGCCATCCATTCTTTCTAACTTGAGTCCTGTTTTGCTTACATCACAAAGCAACTTTTCTGTGGTAGACTGGATAAACTATCATGGGATGATCGAGAAGCTGTAGGTAAGGAGTACATATATGCATCAGCTCCAGGCTTTATCCACTCCATTAAAAGTCAATTTTTTTTAGTAAAAATATTGACCCACACAAAATATTAATTCGTTTTGACCCATATCTGTAAAATTGAACCTAAAGAAATCATTACAAAGAAAAGAGTTGAATGCATGAATATATTTCCAGCAGGAGTCCATTTATAATCATGAAGAACTTGTAAACAACATATAAACCTAACAGCAGAGAAGATTAAGGAAATTATGGAATGTTGTTTGATGGAATTATGTGCAACCATTAAAATGGCTGCATAAAAAATGGAATAGTCAGGGTGCAAGATTAAGATGCAGAAATCAACTGTATTTCTCTACATTTGCAATGAACACTCCGAAAAAAAAATGAAACTTAAAAAAGTAACTCCATCAGAAACAAAGACAGGATGTCCCTTACCACTCCTTTCCAACATCATACTGGAAGTCCAGGGTAATGTAATAAGATAGAAAATAAAAATAAAAATAATAATGCAGGTTCAGCAGGAGGAAATAAAACTTTGTTTGTAGATGACATGATGGTCTTTGTAGAAAATACAGAAGAATCAATTACCAAAAAACTCCTGAAACTAATAAATAATCATAGCAAGGTTATGAGGCACAAGATTAATATATAAAAGTCAATTCCTTTCCTTTACATCAGCAACAAGCAAACAGAATTTGAAAATAAAAATAATACCATTCACATTAGCTTCCTAAAAATGAAATTAATTAGATATAAATCTAACAACACATATAAAATCTGTATAAGAAAAACTAGAAGACTCTGATTAAAGATGCCAAAGAATAAATAAATGGAGAGATATTCTATGTTCATGAACAAGAAAACTCAACATTGTCAAGATGTCTATTTTTCCCAACTTGATTTATGAAGTCAATGCCATCTCAGTCAAAATCTCAGTGAGTTATGTTGTGGATATTGATGAGCTTATTCTAAACTTTATATGGACGGGCAAAAGATTCAGAATAGCCAACACAATATTGAAGGAGAAAAAAGTTGGAAGACTGTCACTACCTGACTTCAAGACTTACCATAAAGCTACAATAATCAAGACAGTGAAAGAATAGAAAAATAGATCAATGGAACAGAAGAGAGAACACAGAAATAGACCCACATAACTGTGAACAGTGTCAACTGTTCTTTGATAAAGGAGCAAAGGCAATACAATGGAGTAAGGATAGTTTTTTCAACAAATGGTGCTGAAACAATTGGACATTCAATGCAAAAAAAAAAAAAAATCTAGATCTGTGTCATATCCTTACACATTTCACAGAAATTAACTCAAATGGATCATAATTCTAAATGTAAAAGACATAATTATTATAACACTAGGAAGAAATCTGGATAGCCTTCAGTATGGTGATGACTTTTTAATTACAACAGAAAGGCCTATCTACTCCATGAAAGAAATCATTCATAAGATGGACCCCATCAAAATTAAAAACCTCTTCTCTAAGAAAGACACTGTCAAGAGAATAAAAAGACAATCCACAGACTGGGACAAAAATATCTGCAAAAGACATGATAAAGTATATGAAAAGAGTCCAACACCATATGTCATCACGAAATTGCAAATTACAATAACAATGAGATACTACTACATACTTATTAGAAGAGCTAAAACTGAGAACACTGACAACACAAGATGTTGACAAAGATACAAAACAAGAGTAACTATCATTCATTGCTGGTAGGAAAGAAGACAGATGATTTCTTACAAAATTAAACATACTCTTAGCATAAAATCCAGCAATTGCACTTCTTGGTATTTATCTAGAGGAGTTGAAAACTTATGTCCACACAAAAACCTTCACATGGATATTTATACCACCTTTATTCGTAATTTCTAAAACTTGGAAGAAATCAAGAAGTCCTTCAGTGGCTGAAAGAATAAATAAAGAGTAATATATCCAAACAATAGAATATTATTTAGCAGTAAAAAGAAGTAAATTATCAAGCCCTGAAAAGACAGAGAGGAAATTTAAATATTACCAAATGGAAGAAGCTAATCTGTAAAAGCTGCATACTGTATGATACCAACTCTACAACATTCTGAAAAAGGAAAAACTGAAGACAGGAGTTGCGGTTGGGGCATGGGGAAATGCATAAGCAGAACACAGAGGATTTGGGAGGCAGTGAAAATACTCTGCATGATACTATAATAAGAAATACATGTCATTAAACATCTGTACAAACCTACCCAATGTACAAGACTGAATCTTAATATAAACTGGACTTTGGATAATTATGGTGTGTTGATGTAGGTAAATAGATTATAACAAATATACCATTCTGATGTCAAATGTTGTTAGTGGGGGTGGCTGTGCATGTGGTGGAGTGTGAAGTTATTAGGACCCTCTCTACTTTCTGCTCAACTTTTCTGTGAACCTAAAACTACTCTAAATATAAAATCTATTAAAAACAATTTCTATTTATAATAGCTGAAAAGAATAAAATATTTAGGAATGAATCTAACAAAAGAAGTTAAAAAACTTACAGTATAAAAACTACAAAATATCACTGAAAGAAATTAAAGACAACTTAGATAAGTGGAAAGACATTCCATCTTCATGGATTGGAAGACAGTATCATTAAGAGGGCAATACAGCCCAAATTCATGTATACATTCAGTACAATCTCCAAATGCCTTTTTTTTTTTTTTTACAGAAAGTAACAAAATGATTTTAATATGGAAATGGAAGGAACTCAAAATAGCCAAAACAATTTTGAAAAAGCGGAGCAGACTTGGAAGACTCACACTCACACTACTCAATTTCGAAATGCACCAGAAAGTTACAGCAATCAAGACAGTGAAGTACTGGAATAAGGACAGATATAGAGATCAATGGAATAGAATTGAGAGCCCAGAAATAAACTCCAAGATCTACAGTCAATTCTTTTTCCAAAAAAAAGTGCCAACACAATTCCATGGGGAAGACACAGTCTTTTTAACAAACAGTGCTTGGACAACTGGTCAAACACACATACAAACACATGCACAAACGAAATCACACTCCTTCCTTAAACCATACCCAAAATTAAGTCAAACTGAATGATAGGCTTAGATATAAGAGCTAGAACTATAAGACTCTCAAGAGAAAACATAGCTGTCAGTCTTTATGACCCTGTGTTAAACAGGGATTTCTAAAAGTTATGACTCCAAAGAGAAAAGTAAACTAGCCTTTGTCAAAATTAAAAACTTTTGTGTTTCAAAAGCGCTAGGATAACCCAGAAAATGGGAGAAAATATTTGCAAATCCTACATCTATTAGGGGACTTCTATCCAGCACACACCAAGAACTCTTAGGACTCAATTACCAAAAAAGATAACCCAAATGAAAAATGAACAGACTGAACAAACGTTTCTCCAAAGAAGGTAAACAGATGGCCAAAAACACATAAAAAGATACTTGACATGAGTAGCCATCAGGAAAACACAAATCAAAACAACAGGGAAGTACTGTTTCACACTGCTGGGATGACTAGAATCAAAAGATAAATAACACGGGATGCCGGTGGCTCAGTGGGTTGTGTCTGCCTTTGGCTCCAGTCATGATCCCTGGGTTCTGGGATCTAGCCCTGCATCAGGCTCCCTGTTCTTCCAAGAGTCTGCTTCTCCCTCTTCTTCTGCCCTGCTTGTGCTCTCTCTCTCTCGTTCTCTCTCTCTCTCCCACAGTCATTCTGTCTCTCAAATAAATAAATAAAATCTCAAAAAAAAAAAAAAAGATAAATAACATGTTGGCCAAGATAGGGAGAGAGTGGGCCCCTCCTCCACTGCTGGGAGGGATGAAAATGGTGCAGCTGCAAAACAGGTGAAACAGAGCTCCTGTGCACAAATATTCAGAAAGGCATTGTTCATATCAGCCAAAAAGTGTGACAACCCCAAATGTCCACCAGCTGATGAATGGATGATAAAATGCGGTCTATCCATGCAATGAAATATCACTTAACAATAAACAGGCATGAAGGACCCACCCCAAGCTCCAATGTGGATGAGGCGTACACATTTATTCCAAGTAAAAGAAACCGAGCACGAAAGGCCACATAGCATACGACTCCATTTGCATGAAATGCCCAGAATAGGCAAATAGAGAGAGACAGAAAGTAGAGCAGTGGTCGCCTGGACGTGGGGGAGCCAGGGGGCCATGGGGGTGATCACTAATACATCCAGGGTTTCTTGTGGAGCAGTGAAATTTTCTAAAATTGATTATAGTAACAGTGGCACAACTTGGGGAATATACTAAAAAACATTTAAATTGCACATTTAAAACCATGTAAAGTGGAATTATATGTCCATGAAGCTGTTATTAAGCAAAGGAGATGTATCCTAAATTTTAAAAATATATAAATTACACTAATGATACAACAATTAATGTAAAAATTCGACAAAACCCATGAGATAGAGGAAGAATGGAACATGTGGTGAATGCTTTATAGCACTCAAGGGGAGGATTGTGGGTGTAGTTACTTTCAAGATTTTTAAAAAATAATTGCTATTTTCAGATGGTCAGCAGGTGGGGAAAGAAGGGATAATATTTTTTCTTTTTTTTTTTAAGATTTTTAAAATTTATTCACTTGACAGAAGCAAGAGAGAGAGCACAAGCAGGGTGAGCAGCAGGCAAAGGGAAAAGCAGACCCTCCACTGAGCAGAGAGCCCGAGGTGGGGCTCGATCCTAGGATGCCTCCTATGACACTGAGATCATGACCTGAGCCAAAGGCAGCCACCCAGGCACTTCTCTCATTTTCTTTTTATTGTTCAAAAAAAAAAAAAAAATGGGCAGTAGCAGGCTGAAAAGCAGAAAAGGGGCCACTTCTGTTTCACTTCATGATTTACTTCGTCTTGGCACTCATCAGCCACGCTGCGCATCTACTTACCAAACCTTCCCCAAGCTGGCCTTCTTTGTTTCCTTTGTTTTTCTTCTTCCTTCATTCTTTCTTCATTTTCTTCTTTCTGCTAATCTGCCTGCCTTCCCTCAATAAGTGATTATTAAGTCTCTGCCATGAGGCAAGCTTTGTGCTTTGTCCTGACCTATAAAAATGGAGTTGAACATTCCCAGACCCAAACCATCTACCTGAACACAGCCCTTTGCCCCGGCCACACAGGATCATGACATGATCACGTTCTTGTGCTTCTCCTATGCCAATGTATTAATTTGGGATATATTTCTTTCCCTTTTTTAGCCTATCAAAGTCCTACTTGTCTTTTAAGGCACGACTTTTTTTTTTTTTTAAATCACCTCTTCCATGAAGTCCTCTCTGATTTTGCCGAGCAAAATTACTTCCTCCTGAATTTACATTCCTTAGTAACTTTGCTGATATCATTTGCTCTATCATTTTGTTATTTTTTATGAATATGTGTTCATAAAGCTTTATTAAATCATATATATTTGGGTCCTAATTTTTTTGGTTTTAATTTTGCTGCTGTATTAATACCAAATTTCTTAAGTGATGTAAAGTCTTTTGAGATTCAGTTATCAATCTGCTGTGACATAGCTAAGGTTATTTTTTCAATTTGAGTGCAGTTTCTATGACCCAGAATATTGTCTACCTTGGTGAATACTCCATGTGTACCTTTACCTTATTGTTTAGCATTTATTTTATTCTGTTTGGTATTATAATTTGTTGTGCAACTATCTTTGACTGTCATTAGGTATTAAATTCCTTGAAAGCAGTAACCTCATCTTATTGATTTTTTTTTTAAATTTTCCCAAACCTATCATAGTGCTGACACAGGAACTGCCCAATAAATGTT
Source organism: Mustela nivalis (assembly GCF_964662115.1). Lineage (NCBI taxonomy): Eukaryota > Metazoa > Chordata > Mammalia > Carnivora > Mustelidae > Mustela > Mustela nivalis. Next base: position 136,761,090 of record NC_139026.1, read on the forward strand.
TCTAGAATTTTCCTGCTATTTTATATTTAATACTTTTCTCATGATTACTAAATGTGCCCCAGTGCCAAACGTTTTTTTAACATTTTAACATTTATTCTTGTTAAAAAGCACATGAACTGTGTTCTTACTTTTGAATGTTTTTAAGAAATAGAAACTGAAAAATTAAAAGCCCAAAAGGAAATTTCAGTTTCTCAAAATTGTGTGCCATGTGAGAAAAAGTTACTCCCTTTAGCTCGGGAAGCAGCTGGCATGAGGTATCTGGGAATTGGAGGGAGGAGGAGATATTCAAATAATCACAAGGAGGAAACAACCTAAGGTAAATGTAAGTACCCGCCCAGGATTTCTTGCAGGTGATCTCAATGTATATTCAACCACGCATCAGAGTCTACAGTGAAGCCTTCTTACCAATTTGTGGACCACAGCAGAGGGGATAAAAGAGAGAGAGAGAATATGGCTTTTCCTTTGGCCTTTTGACAAGTCATCCAGGGCTAGAGTGACAGAGATTTCTCTCTCTCCCTCGCAGCAGGGGCAGTCCTGAGCTAGGTGCGGGGACCCTAGGTCCCCTAGGTCACTTGGTACCACACCAGAGGCCACAGGGTGCATCAGGGAAGCCCAAGTGCAGACAGCCCCGGCCGAGTGAGCACACTGCCACCTCCTGGTAGGAAGAGATAATGCAGATATCCAGTCCTGACCACAGTCACCCCAAGCGACCAGCGACCAGGATCCCCAGGTGGCTGCCTGTGGGTTAGGCCTGTCTCCAAGGCACAGAGGCAGCAAACAACCCGGAAGCCTGGGTCTGCAGATCTGAGGGGAGTCTTACCAACCACCCTTCGTGTGCTCTGAGGCCCTATTCTAGACACTGAGACAAAGCAGGGAAGGAAACAGACCAAATTCCTGCCCCCAAGGGTTTAAACCATAACTATATTTAATTAATATATTAATATATAATTAATAATATTAATATATAATTATATATTTAATTATAACTATAATTATAATTCAAATTATAAATTTAATTAAATATATAATTAATTTTATATTAAATTATATAATTATATAATATTTTATATTAAATATAAATCACATTATATATAATATATTTACTTATATAAATATGAATATAATTATATAATTATATAATGTATAACTATAATTTAATTTATAATTTATGATTATGAATTAAAATTTATATTTTATTATAATTATAAAGTAAATTTAATTATAAAATTATATAATTTAATATAAAATTATAAAATTTAATATAATATATAAACATATTTAATATAAAATCATTCTATAATTCTATAATTCTATAATATAATTCATATTTAACATAAAATTGTTATATGATTATATAATTTAATATAATATTAATTTTATATTTAATTAAATTTATAATTTAAATTATAATTATAGTTATAATTAAATATAATTATATAAATATAATTATAAATTATAAATTAAATTATAATTATAAATTATAACAGAAAAACAAACAAAATAAAAATGCAAATTATGGGGCCACCTGGGTGGCTCAGTGGGTTAAGCTTCTGCCTTGGGCTCAGGTCATGATCCCAGGGTCTTGGGATCGAGCCCTACATCGGGCTCTCTGCTCAGCAGGGAGCCTGCTTCCTCCTCTCTCTCTGCCTACTTGTGATCTCTGTCTGTCAAATAAATAAATAAAATTTTAAAAAATTTTAAAAATAAAAAATGCAAATTATGGAGGGGAAGAAGGTACTAGTGCTTTGGGCAAAACAAAACTGGGGGAGGGCAACTAGAGACGCTCCGGGGGGGTTGAGCCAGAAGTGCTGCAATTTTAGTCAGGGGTCCGAGAAGGCCTCCTTGCAGCCTGGGAGACATGGGCCACTTCAGTGGCCCTGTGGAATAGCAGGCCTGCCCCTGGCATCCTCAGAGAGCAGCCAGGAGCTTGGGGCAAGGGGCAGCGGAGATCCCCCTGGCATCACATAAGGATTTTTGATTTTGCTCGGTGAGTTGGGCCTTTGGACAGTGATCTGACTTGCATTCCAATGGTTCCCTCTGCCTGTGCCTTGTAAAGAAACTCTAGAGACTCAAAAGGCCAAGAGGAGGCTATGGTATTAAAGCAGAGGAAAATGGATCCCGCAGCATGGGACCAGGGGCAGCAGCGGGTCAAGAGGAAGCCTGCAGGGTCAAGGAGCTAATCCAAGAGGGTCCCAGATGCTTCATGGGGGGCTAGCAGGGCGCAGGTGCTCCAGAAAACCCAGCAGTGGGCTGGGAGCAGGGGGATCTGTGCCCACTTAGGCCCAGAAGTCCTCGAGACCTAGATGAGAAGCTCTGCTAGGTTCTGACCAGCCACCTAATCTAAACAAGCACTAGGACTCTAAGCCTCATTTTCTTTATCTATAAAAAGGGGATCAGAGTTCACATCATCATGGTGTTTGGGGAACAAGTACTTTATATAAGATAAAAGCATACTGTTGGCGCCCAGGAAATCATAGCATTCTTTATTAATTTTTTTAAAAGATTTTATTTATTTATTTGACAGACAGAAATCACAAGTAGGCAGAGAGGCAGGCAAAGAGAGAGAGGGGGAAGCAGGCTCCCTGCTGAGCAGAGAGCCCGATGTGGGGCTCGATCCCAGGACCCTGAGATCATGACCTGAGCTGAAGGCAGCGGCTTAACCCACTGAGCCACCCAGGCGCCCCATAGCATTCTTTAAAACGAACTCTCTCTTTGACCAACACGTCCTCAATCATCTCTCTCCTTGCAGGGCAAGGAAGGGAAACCTGCCTTTGTGATCCACAGGGGGCAGATTGATGATGACTTCAGAAACGTCGCTTCACAGCCCTCCAGCAGCCCTCCAGTTGCCCCTGGGAAAACTCTTGCTAAGGAAAAAGCCCAGTAAGCGGAAGGTCCCTGCCAACCAGAAGCTGAAGGGGATGCCCAGGTTGGGGATGGGGGCGGGGGACGTGCCAGAGGGGCCAATTTGTGCTCAGCCTAGACACATTTGGGGCCTGAGCTTGTCGCACGGCAGTCAGCTAGACTTTTCCCAGACTTATTTTGAATCGAGTTTCACTACCTGAATACATTTTCCATGACACGCTGTGTACACTCTGACATAACTTCTTACTTAAAAGACAGAGATTCGACAGAGTTGGTAACAGCTCTGGAATTCTTCCCTTCTGCAGTCCCTTGCCCACACTGAGCTGTGTGTGGCAAGCCACCGGACCACCTTAACAAGTCTCCTCTCGAGCAAGGGGTGCTTTGGGTCTAAGGTCTGCCTTAGTAAGAGATACGTTCTGATGTCTCTTTCCTAAACAAAAAAACTCTTGCATGGATTTTGCTCCTGTTGTCTTCACAGAGAGGGATGGTGAGTTCTCACATTTAAAATCAGAGGTGCTGTCTCCCCATTCAGATGCCTTATTACATAAACAGCATTAGGTGCTGCGTTATCTGATAACCTGGGGGAGGGTGTGTGTGTGGGGGGGTTGGTCCATTCCACGTGAGGCCACTTAAACATGAGATCAAACTGTCCTAGTAAAAATGTACTAAAGCATGACAAGAGATCACTTAAAATGGAAGAAAAAAAAAAGAAAAGAAAAAACTCAGTAGTCACTTCTTGAGGATTCTAGGGAAGCTACTCACTTTCCAATAGGAAATGCTGATATAATTAAAAGGCATTAGTGTTGATAAAGAAGACCAAGAAACATTGGCGCCATGTGTGATCATCAAGAAAGGAGTTCCAGTGGGCCTAAAGTATATGTCAAAGAAATGAATCTAGTAGCATGAATCAAAAGGTTTAGATGGAAGAACAGGTAGCAAGAGCCAGATTATGAGACACATATATATTCAAGGCACATGACTAGGATTACACAGGTGGCTAGGTTTTATAGACTACTTTGCTCTTTCATTTGGAAAATAGTCAAATGTAATATAATTTCCACTTACTGGCATTTATTGATAAATACATGATTTAGGGCAGCAAATATCCTTTCAGATACACACCAAAAGTACATTAATAGGTAACAGATGCCAGTGAAGCCAAAGCAGTATGATTACACTCCAGTTTTCCCGCACTGCAGTTAAATGGATGTTAAAAACTGGCTGGTATTATTTCTACATATCATACTGTCTACTCTCCAGTTTCACAAAAGGATTCTTCAAAGATAGTCAGATCACAGAATTTATTAATCCATAAAGGATACTGAAACTACTATTCAACAGAAGTCAAACCCAAACCCTAGAGTTGACTGTTGACCATATTCAGTTTGGGCTTATGTCCCATACTACCTCTCCCTCATACACCTGAACACTAGTATATCACCATGGTTGTCTTATTTTTCTCTGGTGAGCCAGAAGAATTTGCCTCGTCACCTCATCTACTACCTGTTCTATTAACTATACAATTGCCCTAAATATCCACAAAAAAGAAAGAAATATAAAAAACCCCACAATCTTCAACAATATTTAAGCCATCATCTTTTCAAATCAAGTGCAATGGGGGAAAGAGAGGATATCATGCTCTGTAAGGTTTGTGAAAGGTCAAAAGTTTCTTCCTGAAAGTGAATACTAGAAGGAAAAGGTTAATTCTGTATATTTCTAATGGGCTAGCAAAATGTTCCCCATACAACTGACAGAAAATGTTTAAAACTTTACCTGCATGGGCTCTTAGAAACAAGCAGCACCAACAAATTATTTACAATTCCCCAAATAACGATTTTCCATTTAAATTGTTTTCAAGCACCTAAAACTCTTCAATAGCAAAAGATGAGATGTTAGCGATGCTCTCTGTGTCTGGAATACAAAGTTCATCCAAAGTCTTAGCAGACAGCTAGTAAGACTGATGGTTTCTACCTTGGTGACAGCTCTGTGCAATTACAAATAAACTGTTTCTCTAAATAGATGACTCTAATTAACAAACTAAAGAAACAAAAGCCCTTTTAAAGGTACTTCTGCAATAAATGGTTAAATCTGAAGTACACTAGAATAAACTAGACAAAGATAAATCTGGACACATACAACAAGATTTAAAAACAAAAAAGAAACAGAAGACAGCTGAAGATACTGGCAGACACCATCTGTCAGTATTCAAAGGCTTAAGTCACATGGATTGCTTTTAACTCCTTGTTGTCTCATATCCTTGGTTAATGACAACTTTTTTTTTTTTTTTTATTTCTTCACACAGCTTGGCCATGTAAATCCACCACAGAGAGGTGACACAATGATATAGATGAACACGACTGAAACGATGATGAGGATGATAGTGAGTTTGAGATTCTTCATACACATGGCTCGTGCAAGATTTCTGCTGTTTGTTTTGAAGGTGACAGACGAATCCACAAGATTTTCTGTTTTATCTATCAATAATTCCAATCTTTCTCCTCACTGAGCTACCAGATCTGTTTCTGACCATGTTTCCTTTCAGTTCATCCACTTGGGCTTGAGCCTCCACCACTTTGTCTATGCCCTTATTCTCAGAGTGATGCTTCAACTGTGCAGCCAAGACACTTGAGAACTCGCTATTCATGGCATATGGGAGTGCTGTCTGTGCTCTTGAACCATATGTAGTCTGGAACCTCTTCTTTAGCTCATTCAGAAAATTAAATGCTCGAGAACGTTCAAAATCATCATCAGTGATACAAAGATATACAATCCTGTCTTGGCAGATGTAATGAAACAAATAATTGCCATGTGAGTACGTTAGTTTGTTATTTTCAGAAGGTATCTTAGCCAGAATCTGCTCTGTCACCTCCAGGAAGTTTCCTCCACACCAAGCATGTTTGGCAAGGATAGTTGTTCCCCTGGCGACGACTGCAAAAAGAATGGCCATGGCTTCAATCTGTCCGGGCACCCCCTAAGAGCGCGTAGGCTCAAAATCGAGCGGCATAAGCCAGGGGCGGACCATGATGAATACTTTCTTAAAACAATACTGGCTTATCTATGAAAAACCCGCAGCGAATATCATTCTCAATGGAGGAAAACTGAGAACTTTTCTGCTAAGGTCAGGAACATGGCAGGACTGTCCACTATCACCACTGCTATTCAACATAGTACTAGAAGTCCTAGCCTCAGCAGTCAGACAACAAAAAGAAATTAAAGGCATCCAAATCAGCAAAGAAGTCAAACTGTCACTCTTTGCAGATGATATGATACTTTATGTGGAAAACCCAAAAGACTCCACTCCAAATCTGCTAGAGCTTGTACAGGAATTCAGTAAAGTGTCAGGATATAAAATCAATGCACAGAAATCAGTTGCATTTCTCTACACAAACAGTAAAACAGAAGAAATTAAGGAGTCAATCCCACTTACAATTGCACCCCAAACCATAAGATACCTAGGAATAAGCCTAACCAAAGAGATGAAGAATCTATACTCAGAGAACTATAAAGTATGCATGAAAGAAAATGAGGAAGACACAAAGAAATGGAAAAATGTCCCATACTCATGGATTGGAAGAATAAATATTGTGAAAATATCTAGGCTACCGAAAGCAATCTACACATTTAATGCAATCCCTATCAAAATGCCATCCATTTTTTCAAAGAAATGGAACAAATAATCCTAAAATTTATATAAAACCAGAAAAGACCTCAAATAGCCAAAGGAATATTGAAAAAGAAAGCCAAAGTTGGTAGCATCACAATTCCAGACTTCAAGCTTTATTACAAAGCTGTCATCATCAAGACAGTGTGGTACTGGCACAAAAAACAGATACATAGATCAATGGAACAGAATAGAGAGTACTGATATAGACCCTCAATTCTATGGTCAACTAATCTTCAACAAACCAGGAAAAAATGTCCACTGGTAAAAAGACAGCCTCTTAAACAAACGGTATTGGGAAATTTGGACAGCCACATGCAGAAAAATGAAATTGGACCATTTCCTTACACCACACATGAAAATACTCAAAATGGATGAAGGACCTCAATGTGAGAAAGGAATCCATCAAAATCCTTGAGGGAAATACAGGCTTCAACCTATTCAAACTCAGCTGCAGGAACTTCTTTCTAGGAACACTGCCAAAGGCAAGGGAAGCAAGGGCAAAAATGAACTATTGGAACTTCATCAAGATTAAAAGCTTTTTTCACAGCAAAGGAAACAGTTAACACAACCAAAAGACAACTGACAGAATGGGAGAAGATATTTGCAAAGGACATATCAGATAAAGAGCTAGTATCCAAAATCTATAAAGAACCTAGCAAACTCAACACCCAAAGAACAAATAATTAAATCAATAAATGGGCAGAGGATATGAACAGACATTTCTGCAAGGAAAACATCCAGATAGCCACAGACACATGAGAAAGTGCTTCACATCACTTGGCATCAGGGAAATACAAATAAAAACCACAATGAGATACCACCTCCCACCAGTCAGAATGGCTAAAATTAGCAAGTCAGGAAATGACAGATGCTGGTGAGGATGCCGAGAAAGGGGAACCCTCCTACACTATTGGTGGGAATGCAAGCTGGTGCAACCACTCTGGAAAACAGCATGGAGGTTCCTCAAAAAGTTGAAAATAGAGCTACCTTATGACCCAGCAATTGCACTACTGGGTATTTACCCTAAAGATACAAATATAGTGATCTGAAGGGGCACATGCACGCAAATGGTTATAGCAGCAATGTCCACAATAGCTAAACGATGGAAAGAACCTAGATATCCATCAACAGATGAATGGATAAAGAAGATGTGGTATGTATATATATATACATACCATATATATATGTGTGTGTGTGTGTGTGTGTGTGTGTGTGTACACATATATATACACACACACCACGAAATACTATACAGCCATCAAAAGAAATAAAATCTTGCCATTTGCAATGACAGGGATGGAACTAGAGGGTATTAAGCTTAGCGAAATAAGTCAATTGGAGAAAGACAACCATCATATGATCTCCCTGATATGAAGAAGTGGAGATGCAACATGGGGAGGTTGGGGGGTAGGAAAAGAATAAATTAAAGAATATGGGATCGGGAGGGAGACAAACCATAAGAGACTCTTAAATGTCACAAAACAAACTGAGGGGGTAGAGGGGTAGGAAGAGGGTGGTGTGGTTATGGACATTGGGTAGGGTATGTGCTATGGTGAGTGCTGTGAAGTTTGTATACCTGACCATTCACAGACCTGTACCCCTGGGGCTAATAATACATTATATGTTTATTTTAAAAAAAAATGTCTCCTGTCCCCTCTCCCTTTGCCCCTATCCCATGCTCTCTCTATAAAATAAATAAATATTTTAAAAAAAGTCTGAAGAGAGAAACAGACAAAACCATAAGAGTGGAAGACTTTAATACCCTATTTTCAATAGTAGATTATCCATCCAGACAGAAAATCAACAAATGAATAATTGTTGGGGTAAAATGGGCAGTAATAAATACCGAAGCAGAAATAATAAAACAGAGACCATAAAAATAGTAGAGAAGATTAACAAAACTAAACCAGGGGTGCCTGTGTGGCTCAGTGGGTTAAGACTCTGCCTTCTGCTCATATCATGATCCCAGGGTCCTGGGATGGAGCCCTGCATTGGGCTCTCTGCTTGTCAGGGAGCCTGCTCCACCCATCCATCTCTCTGCCTGTCTCTCTGCCTGCTTGTGATCTCTCTTTTTCAAATAAAATAAATAAAATAAAATAAAATAAAATAAAATAAAATAAAATAAAATAAAATAAAAATAAAAAAGTAAACAAAACTTTGGCTACACTAAGACTAAAAGAGAAGAAGACTCAAATAAATAAAATAAAAAAATGATTTTCTATTTCTTCCTGATTCAGTTTTGGAAGATTATATGTTCCTAGGATTCTATCCATTTCTTCTAGGTTGTCCAATTTGTTGGCACATAATTTTTCACAGTATTCTCTTATAATACTTGTATTTATGTGGTATCAGTTGTTACTTCTCCTCTTCCATTTCTGTTTGTGTTTATTTGGGTCCTTTCTTTTTTTTTTCTTGGTCACAAAATACCTCAAATAGACATAGCAATCTTGAGAAAGAAAAACAAATCTGGTAATATCACCATTCCAGATTTCCATAATCAAAACATTATGGTACTGTCACAAAAATAGAACCAGAGATAGAAATGCTCCCAATAGTTCATTTTTGGTTTTGTTTACCTTGCCTCTGGTGATGTGTTAGTAAGAAGCTGCTCTGGCCAAGGTCAAAGAGGTTCCTGCCTATATTCTCCTCCAGGAGTCCGATGGTTTCCTATTTCACATTTCAGTCCTTCAACCATTTTGAATTAACTTTTATGTATGGTGTAAGAAAGTGCTCCAGTTTCATTCTTCTGCATGTCGTTATCCAGTTTTTCCACACCATTCGTTGAATATCCATTGGATATTCTTTCCTGCATTATTGAAGCTTAGTTGACCATGTAGTTGTGGTCCATTTCTGGGTTTTCTCTTCTGTTCCATTGTTCTACATATCTGTTTTTGTGCCAGTAGTATATGGTCTTGATGATTAGAGTTCTGTAATATAGCTTGATACCTAGAATCATGATGCCTCCAGGTTTGCTTTTGCTTGTTCAAGAGTGCTTTGACTACTCAAGGTCTTTTGTGGTTTCATATGCATTTTAGGGTTGTTTGTTCTAGTTTTGTGAAAAACACCGGTGGTATTTTGATAGGGATTGTGCTAAATGTATAGATTGCTTTTAGTAGCATAGACATTTTAACAACATTTGTTCCAATCCATGAGCATGGAATGTTTTTCCAATTCTTTTTGTCTTCTTCAATTTCTTTCATAAGTGTTCTGTAGTTTTCTGAATACAGACCTTTTACCTCTTTGTTTAGGTTTATTCCTAAGTATCTAATTATTTTTATGCAATTGCAAATGGTATCAATTCCTTGATTTCTTTTTCTTCTGCTTCATTATTGTTGTATAGAAATACAAGAGATTTCTGTATATTGATTTTATGTCCGATGACTTTGCTGAATTCATGTATTAGTTCTAGCAATTTTTTTGGTGGCGTCTTTCAGGTTTTCTACATAGGATATCATGTCACCTGCAAATAGTGAAAGCTTGATTTCTTCCTTGACAATTTGGATGCATTTTATTTCTTTTTGTGGTCTGATTGCTGAGGCTAAGACTGCCAGTACTATGTTAAATAGTAATGGTGAGAGTGGATATCCATCTTGTTCCTGATAATAGGGGCAAAGCTCTCAGTTTTTCCCAATTCAGAATTATATTAGCTGTGGGTCTTTCTTATATGACTTTTATGACATTGTGGTAGGTTCCATCTATTTCTACTTCGTTGAGGGTTTTTATCAAGAACAGATGCTGTATTTTGTTAAGAGATTTTCCTGTCTCCATTTAGAGGATCACATGGTACTTATCCTTTTATTAATGTGGTGTATCACATTGATCTGTGAATAGTGAACCACTCCTGCAACATAGGAATAAAACCCACTTGATCATGGTAAATACTTCTTTTAATGTATTATTCATTTTGATCTGCTAGTCATGTTCATCAGAGACACTGGTCTGTAGTTCTCCTTTTTAGTGGGGTGTTTGTCTGGCTTTCACATTGTACATTTTACAGCTAAATTTTTTTTTTAAAGAACAAAAATGTAGTTATTCCCATTGTCTGATTAGTGGTCCCTAACCTTAACCTTTATTTCTTTTTAGAAGCAGATCCTTGGGCACCTGGGTGGCTCAGCCATTGAGCATCTGCCTTCAGCTCAGGTCACGATTCCAGGGTCCTGGGATCAAGTCCCGCATCGGGCTCCCCACTCTGCAGGGAGCCCCCTTCTCCTTCTCTCACTCCCCCTGCTTGTGTTCCCTATCTCACTGTGTGTCTCTCTCTGTCAAATAAATACATAAAATCTTAAAAAAAGGAAAGCCCCCAGTTAATGAATAAAAAACCTCCATATTCTCAAATAATGAAAAACTAATTATTTTAACAGATTTAAAGACCCAAAGAAAATTTATTTTAAAATGCAATTATCCCAATTTAAATTTCTATGGCAAGGTCAGACAGCAGACTGGATACAGCAGAGGTGACAATTAACTAGGAAAATAAAAGAAATAATTGAGAATATAAGGAGAGAGACTAAAAAACAACAATGGAAACATGAAAAAGAGGTTAAGAGATACGAAGTTTAGATAAGAAGGTCTGAATATGTTTTGAGACACCAAATCATAGATTCAAAAAGCTAAATGAAATTTATTATGTTGTTAGACAAGATATAGTACGTCATAAGTTTTTGTTGTAGTGTTCAATGATTTATTAGTTGCATATAATACCCAGTGCTCATCCCAACACATGCCTGCCTTAATATCCATCACCCAGTTACTCCCTTGTTTGTTTCCTGAAGTCCAGAGTCTCTCATGGTTTGTCTCCCTCTCTGATTTCACCCCATTCCATTTTCCTCCCTTCCCTGTGGTCTTCAGCTCTATTCTTTATGTTCAATATATGAGTGAAACTATATGGTAATTGTCTTCCTCTGCATGACTGATTTCACTTAGCACAATTCCCTTCAGTTCCATCCATGTCAATGCAATGGTGGGTATTCATCCTTTCCGATGGCTGAGTAATATTCCATTGTATATATAAACCACAATTTCTTTATCCATTATTTTGTTGAAGAGCATCTTGGTTCCTTCCACTGTTTGGCTATTATGGACATTGCAGCTATGAACATTGGGGTGCTGTGACCCTTCTTTTTACTACATCCTTATATTTGGGATAAAGACCTGGTGGTGCAATTGCTGGGTCATAGAGTAGCTCTATTTTTAACGTCTTGAGGAACCCCCACACTGTTTTCCAGAGTGGCTGTACCAACTTGCATTTCCACCAACAACACAAGAGGATTCCCCTTTCTCCACAACCTCACCAACACTTGTTTCCTATCTTGTTAATTCTGGACATTCTAACCGGTATAAGGTGACATCTCATTGTCGTTTTGATTTGAATTTCCTTGATGGCTAGTAAAGTTGAATATTTTTTCATGTGTCTGTTAGCCATTTGGATGTCATTTTTGCAGAAGTGTCTGTTCATGTCTTCTGCCCATTTCTTGACTAGATTGTTTTTTGGGTGTTGAATTTGAGAAGTTCTTTATAGATCTAGGATATTAGCCCTTTATCCAAAATGTCATTTGGAAATATCTTCTCCTATTCTGTGGATTTCCTCTTAGTTTTGTTGACTGTTTCCTCTGCTGTGCAAAAACTTATCTTGATTGGAGTCCCAAAAGTTCATTTTGCTTCTGTTTCCCCTACCTTTAGAGAGGCATCTTGAAAGAAGTTATGCCCAGTGTCAAAGGGGTTACTGCCTATGTTCTCCTCTAGGATTTGGATGGATTCCTCTCATGTTGAGGTATTTTGTCCGTTTTATCTTTGTGTATGGTGTAAGCGAATGGTCTAGTTTCATTCTTCTGCATGTGGTTGTAGAGTTTTCCCAGCACCATTTATTGAAGAAACAATCTTTTTTCCACTGGATGTTATTTCTTGCTTTGTCGAGGATCACATGACCATAGAGTCCATTTCTGGGCTCTCTATTCTGTTCCATTGATCTGTGTGTCTGTTTTTGTGCCAATACCATATTGTCTTGATGATTATGGCTTGTAATATAGCTTGAAGTCAGGCATTGTGATGCCTCAGTTTTGGTTTTCTTTTTCAACATTCCTTTGGCTATTTGGGGTGTTTTCTGGTTCCACACAGATTTTAGAATTATTTGTTTTAGCTCTGTGAAAAATGTCTATGATATTTTGATAGGGATTGTATTGAAAGTGTAAATTGTGCTCTGGGCAGCATAGACATTTTAAGGATATTTATTTTTCCAATCCATGAGTATGGGATGTGATTTCATCTCTTCAATTTTCTTCATAAGTGTTCTGTAGTTTCTAGAGTACAGATCCTTTGCCTCTTTGGTTAGGCTTATTCCTACGTATGTTATGGTTTTTGGAACTGTTAAAAATGCAATTCTAATTATGGAGCATTATTAAGATAAATAATAAGACACCCAAATCTAGACACATAAGAGCATACCTGCAGTAAAAAACAACAATAAAGTGGTTTTCCCCCCAATGAGTAAAATCTTTAAAGTAACCAAAAATTGTGGGGAAAAGGAGCAGAATGCGGAACAGATTTTCTTCAAAGGAGAAACAGGTAGACACCTGATTTCTAAAGAGCAATTATGAAGACAAAGGGCAGTGGAATGACATTTTCTGTATGATCAAAGAAAATAACTATTCACCTAGGATTCTCTATGCAGTGAAAATGTATATCAAGAGAAAGAGGAAATAAAGACATTTACTTTTTAAAAAAATTTTTTATTCATTTGTAAGGGAGTGAGGGAAGCGGAAAGAAATAGGGAGCACAAGTGGTGGGGAGGGGTAGACAGAGTGGACGAAGACTCCAGGCTGAGCAGTGAGCCTGAAGTGGGGCTCGATCACAGGACCCTGGGATCATGATCTGAGCCAAAGCCAGACATTTAATCAACTGAGCCATCCAGGTGCTCATTAAAGACATTTTTAAATAGAGGTTCATTACCTGGCAGTTCTCACTCACAAAAATTTTAAAATATGTACATAAACAAACAGAATAAAAATAATCTCAAATAGAAATTCTGAGATGTAAGAAGAGAGGAAAAAAGTTAAATATATAGTTCAATATAAATGAACATTACATTGAGACTATTGTATGAAAGTTATAAAATGTTGATTATTTTTTAAAGACACAAGACAGAAAACACAAAGCAACAATACACATAAGTTTGAAGCCAAGTAAATTGAGTTAAACATATTCAAAATTCCTTGTATTAACATTATCCATGGACAGGAGAAAATCCTCACTAAGATATTAGCATATCAATAGCAATGTATGAATCAAATGAATGAAATCACAACTTAATTCAGTTTTCCTGAGAAACGCAAGGTTGGTTTGACATGAGCACATAATGTAATTCCCCACACTGACAAATTATTTAAAAAATTATCTCAATATATGCAAAATAAACATTCGTTCATTCAACATTCATCCATGATAAAACTTAGAAAACTAGTAGTATAAGGGATCTGTTAATATAATTGTCAAATAAAGACCCTAGGTGACCCCATAACAAATACTCTTTGGTGTTCTCACTTTTTATAATCCTTTTCCCTTAAGTGTAGCTAAGATCTGTGACTTGACTCTAGCTATTAGAACATGGAAACTGTAAAGGAATCTTGCAGATATAATTAACTGTTAATTTTGAGTTAATCAAAAAGGGATTATTCTATCTAAGCCTGATTGAAGCAGGTGAAATCCTTACAAGAGGGACTGAGCCCTCTCTGCAGGGAAATTCTTCTTACTGGCCTCATGAAGTAAAATGCCATATTGGAGAGGTCTACCTGGCAAAGAACAAGGAAGAGCCTTGTTATAGAATGAATATTTCTGTCCCCCCCAGCTCCCAAATAAGCGTGTTAAATCTTAGTGTTAAATGTAATTGTATTTGGAGGTGGAGACTTTGGGAAGTGACTACTCATGAAAGTAGAACCCTCATGATGGGATTAGTGCTCTCATAAAGGAGTCCTGAGAGAGCTCCCTTGGCCCTGTGCAGTATGAAGAAACAGAAGGAAAACCACCATCCATGAACCAGGAAGCAGACCCTCACTGGACATTGAATTTGCCAGTGCCTTGAATTTGGACCTACCAGCCTCCAGAACTGTGAGAAACAATATAATAATATACTTTAGCAAGATAGGTGAGTCTAAGCTCAATATGCAAAAAATTTTATTTCTGTAACCTAGCAACAGGAAATGAAATTGATTTTTTAAAATAATATTTATGGTAGGATCAAATGTATCAACAAACTGGGAATAAATCTAAAAAATATCTGCAAGACATTTATAGGAAATTTTTTTAAACATTGAGAGGTAATCAATTAAAATAGTGTTTGAAAAACTCAGTATTATGAGAGAGAAAACACAAGCAGGGGGAGCAACAGGCAGAAGGAGAAGCAGGCTCCCCAGTGAGAGAGGAGCCCAATGTAAGACTCAATTCCAGATTGCTGGGATCATGACCTGAGCCACCCAGGCATCCCTGATCTGAATTTTATCATAAGGAAACATAAGAAAAACCTGCACTGAAAGACATTCTACATTACTGGAATTAACTCTTCAAAAGATTAAAAGTCATGAAAATCCAGGAAAGACTGACTAAGGAACTGTTCAAAACTGAAAGAGACTAAGAGCCACAACATCAGAATTAAATACATGGCTCTGAACAGGACCTTCCTTGCTGTAAAGGATATTACAGACAAGTGACAAAACTTAAAAAGAGCATGAGGATTAAATGATTAAATGATAGAATGTATAGGGTGCTTAGGTGGCTCAGTCAGTTAAGCACTGCCTTGGGCTCATGTCATGATCCCAGGGTCCTGGAATGGTGTTCTGTATCAGTCTCTCTGTTTTCAGCAGGGAGCTTGCTTCTCCGTCGTTCTCTGCCTGCCACTCTGCCTACTTGTGCTCTCACTGTCTCTCTCTGTCAAATAAATAAATGAAATCTTTAAAAAAAAAGAATGTATAGTTGACACAGTTTGAATGGGTACAGTTATATACAGAATTTTTCAATAAATCCATGACAGTACTGTAAGTGTATTTTCTCTTCCTTATGATTTTTAAAAAGATTTCTATTTATTTATTTATTTATTTATTTATTTATTTATTTGATACAGAGAGAGAGAGAGAGATCACTAGTAGGCAGAGAGACAGGCAGAGAGAGAGGAGGAAGCAGGCTCCTTGCTGAGCAGTGAGCCCAATGTGGGACTCGATCCCAGAATCCTGGGATCATTACCCGAGCCAAAGGCAGAGGATTAACCCACTGAGACACCCAGGTGCCCTATAAGCACAAATTTTTTTTAACTTGAAGGGACAGAGAACTTGAAGAAGAAAATCTTTACTTGAACCAAAGAACCTGAAACTGAAGAAATTCTTCCTTGAAAGAATTATTCATTTCCTTCAAATAAAACTTGGTTTATCAAAATCAATCAACAAATGAGTTACCTATGATGTGAGTTATTTGTAACAATTTAAAACATTGGACAGATTTGCCATCTAGCCTCTCCATTAGTCATATGTACAAAGACATGATTAACTTTAATTATAAATTAAATCCACTCAGAAATTATAGGTAAACCTTCATTTCCATGTGAGAACATTTCTCTACCTTCTTTGTGACAGAAAAGGAGATTTACCTAATGGGTGAACTGGGGAGAAGGCACTAAACAGTGCCTACATGCTTCCAAATCTCTTATTTGAAAAGCTATGCCTGCCCTAGTAACATGAATTGAGGTCTGCTTTCATCTTTGTGGGATGGGCATCAAACATCTATTCCTTCCCTTTACAACTGTGTGTGGAAGTGCCTAATTTGCAATAAAGTATAAGGAAGTTCGCTGTGGCTACCTACCTAAGGCACATCCTCCAATTTGTTAGTATGTATTAAAGTCACTAAGCTTATCTCCAGCTGCCTGACTCCTGTGTTCTCAACTCAGAAAAAGAAGAGCAATGTCATCTGCCACCTACTCCACCACAGTTCCGACAAGAAAAATGATCAGACAATACTTAGAAATGGTTTCTTCTTCCTTGACTTTATACCTAACATTCATTGTTCAAAGCAACATACTTTAAAGAGGGAAAAAGTTGAAAAAAACAATTTCAGAAATAAACACAGAAAGACAAAATGAGGAGATAGAGGAATATGTTCCAAAGGAAAGAACAATACAACACTTCAGAAAAATAGTTAAATGAAACAGAGATAAGTAATCTACCTGATAAAGAGGTCAAAGTAATGGTCATAAAAATGCTCAGCAAACTTGGGAGAAGAATGGATGGATTTAATGAAAACTTCAACAAAGAGAAAATATAAAGAAGAACCAATCAGAGCTGAAAAATACAATAACTGAAATGAAAAATACACCAGAGGGAATCAATAGCAGATTAAAAGCTGCAGACAAACAGATCAGTGATCTACAGGATAGGTTAGCAGAAATCATCAAAGCCAAAAAGCAAAAAGATAAAATAATTTTTAAAATGAGGACAGGTTAAGGGACCTCCTAAGACTGAGCCCCACACCAGGGAGTCTGCTTCTCCCTCTCTCTGTGGCCCTCCCCTCCCATCTGTGTTCTCTCTTGCTTGCTTTCAAAAATAGATTGAAAAGAAGAACAAAGAAAGAAAGAAAAGGCCATAACTAGAAATAAGGAAATTATGAAAGAAAGAGTTTTATTGGTAAAAGCAAACATACAATAAAAGTAATAGATTGATCATTTTTATAAAGCCAGTATGAATGTTAAAAGACAAAAGTAGTAACAACAATTATATCTACAGTAATTAGTTCAGGGATACACAAAATAAAAAGATGTAAACTAAGATATCAAATACATAAAACAAGGTGGGGTGGAAAAATGTAGAGTTTTTAAAATGTGTTTGAACTTAAGTAACCATCAACTTAAAATAGACTTCTATATGCATGGGATGTTATATATGAACTTCACTGTGATCACAAAAATCTATAATATACAAAAAAGAAAAAGAAAGGCAACCAAGCATAACACCAAAGAAAGTCCTCAAATTAGAAGGCAAGAGATCAAGACAATAAGGAAACCAAATGAAAGAACAAGATTGAGGCCTCATTTACCATGAGCCTATGCTACTTTTGTCTACATTAGTAAGACCATGAATATACTTTCAAAACCATAAACCTATGTACATTGATTGAAATGGATATTTTAATAACAATGATACACAATGGAAACTAGCTGCTAAAGACTCCCTATTACTCCCATCATAGTCATCAATCATTCAAGTGATGGCAAAGTAGATATACGTGAACTTCATTTTAAAAATTCCAACTGTGGGGCACCTTGGTGTCTCAGTCAGTTAAGGATCTGATCTTGACTTTGGTTCAGGTCATGATCTCAGCATTGTTGAGGCCGAGCCCTGCATCAGGCTCTGCACTGAATATGGAGCCTGCTTACCCTCTGCACCTCATTCCCCACCACCAGCTTGCACACACTCTTTCTCACCCTCTCTCTCTCTCTAAAAAAAAAAAAAAAAAAAAAAAAAGAATCTAGTACTTGTTTGATTTAGCAATTAAGAAAATGCTCTACAATTGCTCAGCAAGACATTTTGTAAAAATTGAAATAGAAGTGTTACAAGTTTTAAAAAATGTTCCAAGTAAGACAATAATTAAGGATTAACAATTAAGTAATTGTTAAGTAATTAAGTAATTAACAATTACTCTCAGGTGAGAAAATGACAATTGCAATTTAAAAAGAAAAATTAATCTCTTTAGCATTATAAGTTTATTTAATTCATAGAAATGACTTATCATGGATTCTTTTAAATAATAAATATCCATATGTGACTAAGTGTTTGGATTCTTATTGTTCACTTATACATAGGGGTGGGAAAAATGGGTAACAGCGACCTTTAAAATGGTTATGAACCATTGCCAACCAGGAAATTAGTCAAAGTATCTAAGTATAGATTTCATTAGTGAGCAATAATAGTTACTTTCTAAAATTGAATTTAGATGTAGGTTTTTAAGAAATTTAAAATGTGTCTGTTTTGGGGTGCCTGGGTAACTTAGTCAAGTGTCTGACTCTTGTTTTTGGCTAAGGTTATGATCTTAGGATTGTGAGACTGGGCCCCATGTAGGGTTCCACACTCAGCAGGAAGTCTACTTGAGAATCTCACACTCTCTCCCCCCTTGCACACTCTCTCTCTAAAATAAATAAAATCTTGAAAAAATAATAAAATATGTCAGTTTAGTTATATTTATTGAATAAAGGTAATAATAGGTATCTCTTGAAAGTAAGAGCTTCAGGAACTAAGAAAAAAATCAAAATTTATGTCTCATTTCTTTATTAGCACAAATAATTATGACTTTTACTTAGTGTGTATTAGTTAGCTAAACAACTCAGAATTTTACCAAATTAAAAACAAAAATTATATCAGGAATCTGAAACCGAAGGAAAAAAAGGAAAGATAATATAACTAAGCTTGGTCAAGAAAGTATCGATGTCATTACTTGAATGCCGTGAGTCTGAGGTACAAATCACCACATTTCCTCTTAGAGCAACATTTCTATTGAATAGTGAACTATTATTATTAACATTTCTACCATAAGGCAGATCAAGGGCTGGCCTCATATTAATAGTGTCAAGCAAAGTTTGCTTCTGCTGCTTCTCCACCAGAAGATTGGTACTGATCTCCGCCAGCCTCTCACTAGTCCTGTTCAGATAACAAAACACAATGCTTAGTATTTCATTTCTCCCCAAATCAGTCCTAAATTACTTGCATTTTTTAAGTTTCCATTATAGTAAACAAAATGTGCCATTAAATAGTGTTTTAACATGGTAAATGTGGCAGAGCAGACCTACTATGTATAATTATAGGTTTAAAACTATTCTAAAGAAGTATATATATTTCTAGGGTTCTTAACTAACAAGCAATTCAAATTAAGGAGGGAGATAAATGGCTATCAGTGATGTCCATGGCTTAACAGGTAATACCTGCTGCCTTCTGGAATGGTTGTACTTAAAAGAATCTTGTGGATGCCATGACACATACTTATATTTACTAAATCAGTTTAGAGCTGCAAAAATAATCCATCCTGGGGGGTCTGGGTGGCTCAGTCAGTTAACCATCTGCCTTCAACTCAGGTCAGGACCCCACAGTCCTGGAATTGAGCCCCACACTGGGCTTCCTGCTCAGCGGGAAGCCTGCTTTTCCCTCACCCTCTGCCTGCTGCTCCCTTCTGCTTTTTCTCACTTGCTCTCTCTCTCTCTCTGTAAACAAATATGAAAAATCTTTAAATGGAAATAAAAAAAATAAATCCCTCAAAGACATTTTTCAAGCATTGGCTTTCACCACTCTTGTACACTTCACACATTACCTCAGAGAAATTGAACATTTGGCACTGAGGATTAATCTAGATGAACAATTGCTAGAGGACAAGTAGATGGCAGAGTTGTGATCAGATAGAACTGAAACAGCTCTAGAGGCAATTAGGTTATAGCACAGATGCCAGGGTACTGGAGGTGGAATCTGCCCTTTCTGTCTTGACCTTTTGGGTTAAAGATGCAGTCTTCCAAAAATAAACTAACATTAATAAATAAATATTAATAAACTCACATCTATTTAGGGTAATTCTGACAATTTTATAATAATATGTTGTCTAAATTATAAATCTTCAAACAATTAGTTTAAAGACTAGGAGATCGAATTAACTGAAAATATTCAAGGGAAAAAAATAAAATCATTTAAAACAAACAAAAAAAAGAGAAATGCAAACTGTTTTGGGCTAACATTTCAACAGTAAATTCATTTACAAACATCATTTTTCAAAATTATACTATCTAGTTGGCTTTCACTTACTACTGATCTCATGAACGTGGCTCCATAAAAATTATGATTTAGAGGCAAATCAATAAGCTAACTCTACTTTCTACAGTTCATTTGTCAATGACATTCAATGTGTTACTTCTTCTAGGTAGAGGTGCTGGTATCTTTCCAATTCTGTTTTAGTAAGATCTTGAGAATTTTTTATTTTAGATAATTCAAATTCCAGCTCTTTAATTCTGAGTTCCATTTGACTTCTTAGTGAAGCATTATTATTTTCTCTTAACTGTGCTAAGCTTTCTTGAAATGCTACTCGTGTCTAAAGCAAATTAAAAGCATAGTTTTAAAATTGTTACAACCTGGGTAATTACAGTATATTTCTTTCTTTTAGTTTTGTGTCAATGATTCAGAGAGCAACTTTTAAAGTGAAAAAAAAAAAAGCTGAGATGTAAAATATTTATCATTAATGTGAAACTGATCTAAATGTGAATAATGTTCATTCTTACATTAGAGCTCATGCAATCTGATAATTCAAAGAATAATAAAATCATTTAAATTTTTAAAAAGTGAACAGTACAACTTAAGAATAATTGAGGTACCTGGAGTGCCTGGCTGACTCTGTCATCTGAGTGCCTGACTCTTGGTTTCTGCTCAGATAGTGTTCTCAGGGTCCTGGGATAAAGCCCTGTGTCCTACTCAGCATGAAGTATGCCTAGAATTTTCTCTCTACCTGTCCATCCCCCACTCGTGCTTTCCAAATAAATAAATAAGATATTTAATATTTAAAAAAGGAATAATCCAAGTATGGTACCATTTCTTTTATGTAGGAAAGAATGGAGCCCAAACAAGCAACTGACTGAGCCACCCATGTACCCCATGATCAAAATTTTTAAAGCACAGTTTTTTCTTTTCCTCTCAATAGCCTTGTTTTATACTAACTGGTCTTAAAAAATAAAATGACTTTCTACTGTGAATCATTCTGAAAGATCAATTAGTGTGAATAATAATGAAAACTGAAATTTTTAAAGGGAAGGAACAAATGCTTCCAGAAATTTACCAAATTGCTAAAAAGGAAGTAGAGGAAAACTCTACACTGCATATAACCAAAATGTAATTTGCAGTGAAATGAATTAAAGCATTTTATAGATGAATAAATTAACCTCTAAAAATAGATAAATTTCTTTCAATTTTTCTGCTATGTTCAATCTTGTCCTTTCTTCAAAATCCCATTTATATTGTTCTATTTTACTGTATTCTACCATATTGACTTCTACACAACTTCTGAGGTTTACTACTTGTTGTTCCAACTTCTTTTTATTCTTCTCTAGCTTTTCACATTTCATCTGTATTTCTTTCATGGATGATCATTTCTGAATAAGAACCTGGTTTTTTGAAGATACAGTTTCCAGTTTTGCTGTAAGATCATCCACCTGCATGAATAAAATAGTACAGTTTGGAAGTAGAGTGAAAAGAGTCTAATGCAAAACTAAGACCCTAAAATTTTTTTAAAGATTTTAAAACTCTGCACCAAACATGGGGCTTGACTCACACCCCCAAGATCAAGAGTCACATACGTTACTGACTGCTCCAGCAAAGTGCTCAGATTTTAAAATAAGTTCATTTTCAACAAAATGTAATCTATATTGTAGTACAGTCTTGGAATGCGGAACCTCAAATAACTCAGAAAATGAAGAACAAAATTCAAACCACTAGGAGTTGCTAAAATCAATCTCTGCTGTCATCCTCTTTGCCTCACATTTCTATTTAATTGTTATACTTTTATTTTTCTGTAATTGTTTCAGATTTTTCCTCCGTAAAATAACTGTAAGTCACGTCTTAGTAGAAAGTCTCTTAACCCTTCCCTCATCTTAACACTCCATAATTTTTTAAAAGATTTTATTTATTTATTTGAGAGGGAGAGAGAGTAAGAGAGCAAGAGTACAAGAGCAGGGAGAGGGAGAAGCAGACTCCCCACTGATCAGGAAGCCAAGCATGGGACTCGATCCCAGCATCCCAGGATCAGAACCCAAGCCAAAGGCACTTAACTGAGCCACCCAGGTGCCCATGTACTCCATAATTTTTAAAGAAGTTTTAGGAATACCATATTGACTTATGTAGGTCTGAGCCAATAAATGCTTACCAAAATAAGACACTGAAAATAAGACTCTAATTAATGAATCTGTAAATACTGATTCTAATGTCACCAGCCTCTTTCTGAATTACAAATGTCTTATGCTAATTTCAATTGCATTCTGAGGAGAAATGATTCACAAGATTAAGAAATCACATCTCTCAGTAAAAAAAAAATAGTAGTGGGGAAAAATTTAGTGAGATGATCCATATATTTTTGGATAAAAAAAAATTCTTTAACTTGGCAGTGTTACAATACTTTGTTACTTCCCACAAAATAAGAGAATATACTAAGCAATGAAAACAACCAAAAAACTTGCTGGAGTTTCAGTGATGCTGAGTTGGGAAGAACTCCTTTCCTTAGGATAGGACTGGAAAGACAAGTGGATGTGGTGGGTTTATAAACTGACACTTCTCCCATGACAATCCCTCCACTTCATATGTGCTGGTCTTAGTAACTGGTTCCTAGTGAACAGAATATGGGAGAGCTGCTGTGTGATTTTTAAGGTGAGGTTAGAAAATGTGATATAGCTTCCATATGACTTTCTTCTTCTAGGAAACCTCACCCTTAGAATCCAGCTGTTGTGGGAAAGCCCAGGGTACCTAGTGAGTCTTCATGCAAATATTCCAGCTGAGACTGCCCTAGCTAACATCCTAGCCAAAAGCCAGCCTCAACAGCCAAACATGTGCATGAACAAGGTTTTAGATGATTCTAGTTCCCAGCTTCCAGTCATCCCAGGTGATGCCAAATGAAGAAGAAATGAGTTGGTCTTACTCAGCCTTGTCCAAAGATTTGTAAACAAGATAAATGCTGTTTTGAGCCACTAGGTTTTGAGATGGTTTATTATATGGCAATAAATAACTGGCACAGATACTGACATTAAAATGGGGTGCTGCCATTAAAAAAGAAAACCAAAAAACTGAAACTAAACCTTCTTTGAACCAGGAGGTGGGTGGAACCTGAAAGAAGAGTAAGAGTGAGAAGTAGAGAAGAGTAAGAATGAAAACCAAACGGGCTTCCAAGAGACTGTGAGTGGAAACCTGATGGCCCTTGAGAGGCTTACAGCAAAGGTTTCTAGACAAGTGAAGAAAATGACACTAGAGGGAAAAGGAACTCGTGCCACAAACCACATGAAAGTAAAACTGGTAGGAGAGATAAGCTAAAGAATGACGATTCAATATGAAGGAACCAGGACTTACTGGGTTCACCTATCTGTTCCTCATTTACAGCCTCTCCACATGCTGTATTGTCAAATAATGCTAAAATAAAAAAAATGGCTTCTGGGTTAAAAGCAAATCTGGGAAGACATGGCCTATGGATGAAGCCAAAACTATAAACCCTTTATTAAGACTTCAGAAGGATTTGAGGTGTACCTCAAATTTCTTTAAGGATCTTAAGAGTATGAGAATTTTAAAGGCATTGTCAAATGAGAGCTTCGCAGGAAACCCCCAATCCAGGCAAAATGACTGCTCAAGCCAAAGGTTTAGCAGTTATTCCTGACTTCTTAATTTCTGTCACACCTGGCATCCAATGTAGTGCAAATTCCTTTGGCTCCATCCTTCCCAATTATCCCTAATCCAATCACCTCCCAGCTCCCTGACCTCCCAGCACTCTGGTCTAAACCGTCATTCTTTCTGGGCTGATCTACAGCAGGAGGTTCTTAACTGGTCCCTTATGTCCCCTCTTGCACTTGGTCCTTAGCCCTTTCTCCCCAGAGCTACGAGGGTAATCCTTTTAAAAGATGGATTAAATTACTTCACTCTACTGTGGCTTCTCCACCCATTAGAACAAATCCAACTTCCTTCCATGGCCGACAGGGCTCTAAATGACCTGCCCCTTGTTTACCCCAGAACCTAATGCTCTTTCACCCTCCTGCTGGTTCACTGGGTTGCACCCCAGCAAGCAGCCTTCCCATCCCTAGGGCGCACCGAGTGTGCACTCACCCCAGGACTTGGCCCGTGCATTCCGTCTCCTTGGACTGCACTTCGGATAGGCTTTTGGCTCATAGTCTGTCCTCTTTTGGGTCTCTTCCCATGTGACAGAGTCAGAGAGGCAGTCTCGGACCACCCAGCTAGAGGAGCATTTATGTCCCTCTCTAACACAGTGGTTCTCAGTTCTGGTTGTACATTAGACCTTCCAAAGGAGCTAAAAAATCCAGTTGCCCAAGCTGTACTCCAGAGCAACTAAAATAGAATCTATCCAGGTGGGATGAAGGCTTCAGCATTTCTTAAAGCTCCCAGGTGCTGGGAGGCCTGGGTGGCTTAGTCGGTTAAGCATCTGCCTTTGGCTCAGGTCATGATCCCAGGGTTGTGGGACTGAGTCCCACATGGGGGTCCTCGCTCAGCATGGAGCCTGCTTCCCCCTCAGCCTGCTTCTCCCCCTGCTTGTGCATGCTCTCCCTTTCTGTCTTGATAAATAAATAAAATCTTTGAAAGAGAAAAGCTCCCAGGTGTTTCCAGTGTTGAGCCAAGCTGGATCCCCACTGCTTGGACTCCTGAACTTGCTTCATTTTTCTTCATAGCACTTATTGCATAATTACTTAATACATAGCATTATGCATTAGTTTGTTTTCTGGAATTTTCTCTGGTGTTAAAAGGCTTCCTGTGTTTCATTCACTGCTAACACGTGAGGACCTAGGACAGTTTCTTGCAAATTACAGGAATTCTTAATTAATTTCATAAAAGGGCATTGCCCCCAGCGCCAAAACAGAAAGAAGATAGCATCAGAAATAAGAACATAGTCTTTTCCAAGAAACAAAGTTTGACTTTATGCTAATTTTTTTAACTTTGAGTACAAAAATATTGCGATGTGATGTTGTGTGTCATTTGATTATTTCCCTTTAGATATGTTTCTAACATGGGAGTCCATATTTAACACTGCAAGAGAAGTAAAACTAAAAAAGCCAGATTGTTCAGTTCCTTCATTTTTAATGCCATTTCAAAAATGGCAGCAACATTCACTACTTTTTTTGCTAAACCTGAGACAGTCTCCCAAGATACCAAGAGGAGCTCAGAAGACCAGACCCCACTCCTCATATATCCAAAGCAGAGGGCTTAGAGCCAGGTACGAGTGATGGCTGGGCGATGGAGGGCTCTGCCACATCTTTCCAGCCTTGAGTAACCAAACAGCTGGCAGTATTCTTTCTCTTGGTCCTGGGGAAGTGGGGGTAGGAATTTTCTGGGGAGGGAGGAGGCAAGAGGAATGGATATAATCCTTCTGAGTACACAGTTATCTAGGAAGAAAAGCACATTCCTCACCATCTTGAAGGGGAAGAAGCAGGTATCACAGTTGAATGAAGCCTAGTCCTGGTTTCCCTTAATCTGTTAAATAAAAAAGAAACTTCCTCTCCCACTCCCACCAGCAGAGAGTTGAATGGATAAAGCTGTCTGCATGGAGTTTCATCCTCTAGCATGTGTGATATCTCATGTCAAGGGAAAGCCCAGTCAGAAAACATGAACAGACATTTCTCCAAAGAAAACATACAGAAGACCAACAGACACATCAAAAGATGCTTAGCATCACTCGCCATCAGGGAAATGTAAATCAAGACCACAAGAAAATATCACTTCACACCTCTGAGAGTGACTAAAACAAACAAACAAAAAACCACAAGAAACAAGTGTTGGTGAGGATGTGGAGGAAAAGGAGTCCTCGTGCACTGTTGGTGGGAATGGAAGCTGGTGCAGCCACTGTGAAAAACAGATGGAGGGTCTTCAAAAAATTAAAAATAGACCTACCTACCATATGATTATATACATAAAGAATACAAAAACACTAGTTTAAAAAGACACATACACCCATATATTTATTGCAGCATTATTTACAAGAGCCAAAATATGGAAGCCAAAACTCAGTAACAATCTTTCCACTCCATTATGACACCAGAACACATGGAGCCTCTTTGTCTCGGACTCTCTGCACCTGAGGGAGCTCTGGTCTCACTGTTGCAAACTACAAGGACCAGGGAAACAGCCACATATGCTGTAGAAGGTCCATTGCCTTCTATTAGAGAAATACTTAGAGCCACAGCTATGTGACCACCATTGCTTCATCACGGCCAACTGTTTGAGTCTCCTGATTTATTTAATTGTCCTTTGTTAACAAATATTCATATTATATTGTTCCCAGCTTCCAGCTTTTTACCATGATAAAAAATGCTACATTTCTCCTATAATTGTCAAATTCTGCAAGTTGGGAATATTTTCTTCTTAAATCTTATTTTACAGATGAAGAAAAGAGAGAGACATGGGGAAATGAAAGAACATGCTAAGCTCATGCATGTAGTAAGTGGAAAAGGCAGAATTCTAATCCAGAGCCTGTATTTCTTTTCTATCTTCCTGCCAAAAAAGGGGAAATACACTAACCTTTATTTAATAGATTAAGTAAGATGTTAGAGGAGTGCTGCAGTGTGCCCACCAGCAGCTTCACTACTATTTGTAAGCATTATTTTCTAAGCTCAGCTCATGTTTATTTTTGTGCTTCTTAATTTACATTGCTGTTACATATGATCTTTCCTATGTATCATCTACAGCACAATTAAAACAATAAAAAATCTTGGTACCACTATAAAGATGTGTGGGTAAAATCTAAAGAAATGTTCTTAAATGTTTAAAAATTTTATAAACTTCTAAAAATTTTATAAATTTAAAAAATTTTTAAAATGTAAAAATGTTTAAATGTTTTAAAATGTTCTTAAATGTTTAAAATTTTTGGCTTATTCCAACATGGCTGAGGAAAGGAGAGATTGGAATGGTGATGTGGGAACCCGTGGAGAGCATATCTCAAGTTCATTCACATAGTGGCCTCCATGACAATCATCTAGGAACTGCCCTTTACCCAAAACTCATGGTTATGGTGGGAGGCACTATGACCCCACTTTTGGGACACAGTTGGTTGGTCCAAGAGTGATTACTTGAGCCAAGAGATTGCTCTGGTAGTAATTCATTTCCTGGCCAAGGCCAGTTGGTCTATGAGCAGGCACATGACTCAGGCTAAGCCATTCAGTGTCTTTTTCTCAGAATCTTAGAACTGGAATTGGCAATCTATTCAGATTTAGATTTATAGATGTTTGGATTTCTAGAGAAAAAAAAAAAAAAAAAAAGGAAGCCAAGGCAGACAGAAAAACAGATGAGCCACAAAAATCTTGGTGGCATTGAAGGCTTGGTCCCAGATCTTCCTGAGGCCCAACTAGATCCCAGACCTTCTAGAAGCTAAGTTGCCTTGTAAGACTCTATAGTGTACATTTAACAAAGTATTTTTTAAGCACGTTTAAAAAAATTTTTTTCCCCACATTTACCAGACAAAGCTCTGATTTCTTTGTCAGTGAATCAGCAGGTAGTGCTGTAAAATCACAAGGCAACTAATGGGTGTCTGAGTGGCTCAGTTGGGTGAATGTCTGACTCTTAATTTCAGCTCAGGTCATGAGCTTGTTTCAGTGTCAGGTCCCACAGTAGGCTCCACGCTCAGTGCCAAGTCTGCTGGAGATACTCTTCCTTTCTCTCCCTCTGCCCCTCCCCCATCGTGCTAAGAAAATAAATAACTTTTTTTTTAAAGGAAGATTACAAGGCACCTATCAAGATAGAACTGTTTCTCTGCTAGGCACTGAAAGCTTCTTCATGTAACTTCCTATTTCATACAAAATAAAACAGGTCGACAAGATAACTGCTTAGCTCCTTATCAATTTTTTTGTTTTGTTTTTGTTTGGTTGGGTTTTTTTGATAGGGCGAGAAAGAGAAAGAGAGGAATTGGGAGCGGGCACAGGGAAAGGGAAAGAGTCTTTTTTTTTTTTTTAAGATTTTATTTACTTATTTGGCAGAGAGAGAGAGAGAGCAAGAGAAGGAAGACAGCAGGAGGAGTGGGAGAAGGAGAAAAAGCTTCCTACTGAGCAGGGAGCCCTATGGATGGCTCAATCCCAGGACCCTGGGATCATGACCTGAGCCAAAGGCAGATGCTTAACCAACTGAGCCACCCAGGCACCCCAAAAAGGGAGAGAATCTTAAGGAGGCTCCACACCCAGTGCAGAGCAGGACTTAATCTCAAAACCCTAAGATCATAAATGGAAGCAAAATCAAGAGTTGGATGTTTAGGGGTGCCTGGTTGGCTCTGTCATTAAGCATTTGCCTTCAGCTGGGGTCAGGATATCAGGGTCCTGGGATTGGGCTCCCTGCTCAGCAGGAAGCCTGTTTCTCCCTCTCTCAGTCCCCTGCTTGTCTTTCCTCTCTCAATTTGTCTCTTTCTGTCAAATAAATAAATAAATGAAATCTTAAAAAAAAAAAAAAAAAGAGTTGGATGTTTAACCCACTGAGCCACCCAGAAATTCCCGTCCTCTTTAGTTCTAAAATTCTTTAGCTCTCATGTTAAAGATGTCAATGGTAATTCATAAATTTTTGAAAGTCCTAAAAATAGGATTTTCCTATTGAACATAACTGTCAAAAATGGAGGTCTTAGTTGACTTAGTTCCAATAGTGAAATCAGACCAACTGATTCAGAATATTCTTTATGGGTTAGTTAACAAATTTGTGATAATGACAAATTGTTATTACCTCTCAGATGTGATTTGTGAAATCTATGTTATAGTCTATACTTTTTAGATGCTAAAAATACATAGAAATGTTGCATACAGACCCAAGAAAGCAAAATCCAATCTCTATTATTTTATTTCTGTATGGTTTTTAATTTAAAATTGCTGCTCAGCTCAAGATCCAAGTCATATTTATTTTCATTTTAAAGTCTAGCTCATTTTTCATTTCACACCAGTGGTTCACTTTATTATGAATATTTTCTTCACTGTGACTTAGTACTATATATCATATATCATATATATACATATATATATATGTATATATATACATATATATATATGTATATATATATATATAATTAGAGTAATGATTACCAAACATTTTGACAAGTATGGAAAATAGTAGTTAATGTTTTCCATCTGCTACATGGTATGCCCCCCAAAAAACCACTGATCCTACAGAATAAGGAAACACCTACACAAGTACATGACAG
Source organism: Mustela nivalis (assembly GCF_964662115.1). Lineage (NCBI taxonomy): Eukaryota > Metazoa > Chordata > Mammalia > Carnivora > Mustelidae > Mustela > Mustela nivalis. The sequence goes on from NC_139026.1 coordinate 136,790,536, forward strand.
AAATATAAATGTTTAATGAATTTATTTTGATCATTTACTTACACATTTTTATAAATGTTACCATATGTTGTTGAAATTACCCATTATCACAATTAGTGCCTGAATGCTGTCATTTCTAGAGCTTCACTCTGGAAAGCATTTTAAAATTGTAATTATTTTATTCCTGTAAAATAGATCATCCTTTATTTCTGAATATCTAATTGCTAAAATTCAATGTAAGAGCTCTGAAATCTATTCCTCACAACAGCTTTCGCAGTGTTTTTGAAAAATCTTTTGTTTGTTTGGCAGACTTGAGTTCTTTCAAGAGTCAAAACCTGTATCTAATGACTTCAAATTCAGACTGCAAATGGCAGAAAGGAAAGGCAGAATGTTTTGTACCTTCCGTCTGCAGGCCTGGAAAGAAAGCACTGCAGTTTACCCGTGTTCTAGGAGCTCGCCAGAGAGTGAGAGGACCCATCTGTCCCCACACTACCCAGCCTTCCGAAGGACTGTGCTGGGGCAAGACAGCTCAGTCACGGCAACAGAGGAAAGCCTAAGAAACTCTTCCTAGATTGAGTCCATATCGCCAAATGGCACAAGAAGAGAGCTCAGAGGGGCAGCTGGGTGGCTCAGTGGGTTAAAGCCTCTGCCTTCGGCTCAGGTCATGATCTCAGGGTCTTGGGATTGAGGCCCGCATTGGGCTCTCTGCTCAGCAGGGAGCCTGCTTTCTCCTCTCTCTCTGTCTGCCTCTCTGACTACTTGTAATCTGTCTCTGTCAAGTAAATAAATAAAATCTTTGAAAAAAAAAAAAAAGAGAAAGAGAGCGAGAGCTCAGAAAGGCATATCCAAACAATCGTTTCAGGTATTATAGATACCTGGCATAGTTCTTTTGTTGTGCATTGGGCATTTATTGAGTTTGTACAAAGTGTTGGCACTATCTTACACTCCTTAGAAGCAGGTGCTCTAGTTGGCCCCCATTTAACTTGCCCCCAGGTTACGCACCCAGGATGTTGCCCAGCTGGGAGGTGAACACAGATGTCTCACTGTCGAGCTCATACCACTGACTGGTGCACGATTTGACCTCTGAATAAATGAATGTGAGGGGCTAGATTTATTGGTAAAAATGACACAAACATGACTTGCTGTCTTCTTGCCCTAGGTTATATTATGAGGAGTTTAATTAAGCAGCTTTCTAGCCTGACCGTTTTTTAGTCTTTTTTCCCCTCTTTTTCTTCTTCCTTTTTTTCTTTTTAATTTTATTTGAGAAAGAGAGAGAGAGCACGAGCTTGGGGAAGGGCAGAGGGAGAAACAGGCTCCCCACCAAGCAGGGAGCCTGATATGGGACTCAATCCCAGGACCCTGGGATCATGACCTGAGCTGAAGGCAGATGCTCAACCGACTGAGCCACTCAGGTGCCCCTATTTTTTTCATATTATATTAATGTTTACAGACTCTGGTGTATCACAATTAGTACTGCATGTGCAAATTCCACACAATATTTTTTTTAATAGGAATTAAATCACATAGCTGTCCCATTTGCAGTACTGGCAAAATGAGTATCAAACAATCTGCTCTGAAAAAAAAAAAAATAATCTGCTCTGCTCTCAAACTGCTAAGTCAGAAATGAACACCATGAGGAGCACCTGGGTGGGTTAAACCTCTGCCTTCAGCTCGGGTCATGATCTCGGGGTCCTGGGATTGAGCCCCGTGTCGGGCTCTCTGCTTGTCAGGGAGCCTGCTCCCTCTCTCTTCCTGCCTACTTGTGATCTTTCTCTCTGTCAAATAAATAAAATCTTAAAAATAAAAGAAAGAGAGAGAGAAAGAAAGAAATAAAGGAACCCCATGGAGTCAGGAGCTCCTGAAGACAGACAAAACTGTGAACATAGGTGCATGTACACATTTTCCCTGAGAAGAGGTCACATGGCCTTTATCAGATATTCACATCCTAAAACATGAAGACCTAGTGCACTAAAATCTCTTAAAATGTGAAACTGACTTCCCACAGAAGTCAGTGATATATATTTCATGGTAATGTAATAACTTGGTACTGTGATCTACTCAAAAGCAAAGTTAGAGAAAAACTGAAGATGTTTGCCATAAGGTTTACAATGAACTACTATGTTAAAAGAGGAAGCAACCTTGAGTTGATACAGTACTGACTGTTTCATCAATACGTGGGCCGGGTCTCTGAGTAATCTTTCCTTCACTTACTCCCAAAGGGACAAGAACACATGGTTCTGTTCTGTTGACAATATCTCCTTACAGGGGTCACAGCACTGAATTCCCATCTCAGAGATTATCTTTCTTTAGCTTCCCCATCTGAGTTCGAGTGCATAGTTACAACAGGAATTAAAAACTTCAACTGTATGCTGATGATATAATGCAATCCCTTGACATCTTTGATTAAAAAGCACCTAGCGTGTATTTATTGCTGAAAAATAGCACGTTTTAGAAATTCAGCTGTGAATGTCCTGAATCCTCCATCCCATTTTGTAGAATGGAGCAGGGAATGTGAGAAGGAAGAGAGCTGATGTAGAACGTAACCAATGAGAGAAAACTAAAGCTTACCCACAGCACATATTCCCCTTACTATACAAACCTGTTACGGCAAAGAGATAAAATGATCTTACCCAATCCTGCTATCTCTTCTCTTTGTGCAGCAAGTATCAACAAGATGAGTGCACGTCATCTACAGTGCAATAAGGAAACTGCTTTTGAATCGTATAACATGTGATTTTACTGATTTTTATGTTACAGAGAGTTAGGAATTTAATTTAATCTTTCTCTCTCTCTTTTTCTTTCTTTCTTTCTTTCTTTTTTTTTGTGAGATTGAGTCTGCACATGTGGACATGGGTATACAAGCAAGGGGAAGGGGCAGGGCCAGGTTAGAGGGAGAGAATTTCAAGCAGACTCAGCACTGAGCTCTGAGCCCTAGGTAGGACTCAATCTCATGACCCTGAACCAATCTAGAGTCTGAATCCTAACTGATGGAGATATTTGGGCACCCCAAGGAATTTAATCTGTTCTAGGAGTTAACAAATATAAGGATTTCATCCTTTGAGTTGCAGGAAACAAAAAACAGAATTCACAGTCTTGTTATATTATCACTATACAATTGAAGTGTTTGAGTCTGGACCTGTCCATGCCCTCCAGTAAGATCAATGACATTCATGTGGTATCCAGTAAGTGTTGTGCTTGTTCTTGTTTTGTTTTGGCTTTAGATTTACTTATTTATCTGGGAGAGAGAGAGAGAGAGAGAGAATGCTCACATGAGTCAGGGGTGGGAGCTGAGGGAGAAGGAGACAGAATCTCAAGCGGATGCCTGCTGAGCATGAATCCGACTAGGGGCTCTGTCTCATGACCTGAGCCGAAATCAAGAGTCAACAATCAACCAGCTGAGCCACAGAGATGCCCCAAGTGTGCTTTGTCTTGATAATGGATGGAAGGAGTTTCCTCCTTCTTTTGCAAAAGAAAAGAACTCTATGGTAGTCTTAAAGGAAAATTTTGTTTTTTTTTTTTTTTCCAAACTGGACTAAAATATTTGGTCCCAAATATGCTCTTAATAGTTGTTGAGCATCAGCATAAAAAGAGATAGAATTATATATAGAAATACTTATGATCTATCCCTGAAACATTGTTGATGATCTTGCTTTGGACACTTTTTCCAGATGTCCAGATACATTCCTAGGGCATTAAAATGACAGTGATGAACAATCCAAGACTTATGTTTCTTTCCTATACTGTTAACCCAACACCAAGCTCAAGCTTCAGGTACAGCGAAGCCAAAGGCCTAGCAAATCAAGTAAGTCACTAGCACAGTGATCGTGTACAGTAGAAATGTCAGTCTTAATCCAAAAGCAAAGACAAGGGAGGGTCGGGAGGGGAGGCTAATCCACAAACAGAAGTGGCTGATAGGAAAAACAGGCAGAGCATCAAAGGAACCCAGAGCCAATTAAATCTTGGGCCAAGAGTCCATTGAGGCTCATGATAAAATAGCCAAAGAATTATCTCTATCTTTATTACAGAAACAGATATTTGAATTAGGGCTCTCCTGACCAAGAAAACACAGTCATGCATCTTCTTTTGAGAATTTAAGCCCAGTGTGCATCCACAATCTTTGAATACAGCCTCTATTATCAATGGAAATCACAGCAGAAATCTACCAGCTATTTTCATAATTCCCAGATTTCACACTGATAAATGATTTGTAATTTTACACTCCATCTTCTCTCATGGTCATTTTGCATTCTTAATCATCTCTCCAGAAACTGTGTTTCTTTACATTAGGCATCCTAATAAAAGTGTATAAAAAAATAAAAGTGTATAAAAACATATTTGTTTTTCCTTGGCTTTTCTCAAAGCTTCTGAACCTGCAAATTTTTAATTATTTACCTGGAGTTTCTTCTTATCACATTGTCCATAACAACAAGACACCCAATATTCTTTCCTTTGTAACTTTCCGCAAATTAAATGGCATGATGTGTGAACTTGATCGATGGAAATGGAACAGGATATATTTTTAAAGATTTTATTTATTTATTTGTCAGAGAGAGAGCGGGAGCACAAGCAGGGGGAGAAGCAGAGGGAGAGGGAGAAGCAGGCTTTCTGCTGAACAGGATACCCAGCTCCAGGCTCGAAACCAGGACTCTGGGATCATGAACTGAGCCATAATCAGACACTTAACTGACTGAGCCACCCAGACATCCCAGGGGAATAGGGTATTGCAAAGTTTATTTTATTTTTAATTTCTAGATTATTAATCAAGTCATTTATTTTAGTTCTCAAGTTATTATTACTGTTATTATTTCAGGCAAAGGTATGGGCTTTTTCCAAAGTTATTGGCAAATTAACTTGAATCCTCCCAAATATTTCATGGCAATATAGGGCAGAGATAAAAGCTCTTTATCTCTGCACTGGACGAGACAAACAGTCATCCACCTTCCCCCTGACCCCAAATCCCTATAAATGACAGAGGGGAAATAATTAAAATGTAGAGCAGTGCCGGAAATCAAGAGAGTAGAAAAAGTTCTAGGCATTTCTGAGAGACAGATAGGTAGGACTGGCTGAGGGAAAAGCCATGGCAAAAACACACCGGAAAGAACAGCTGTGGAGCGGAATGCTCTGCAATTTCCAAACTCAGAGAAGATGCTTGCGAGGTGGATGCTGGATGCATGAACCCTCCCTCCTGCTGCAGAGACCCTCTTCCCCATTGTCGAGGAGCAAGTCGCGGAGGCATCGCTCCAGGCTGGAGAAGTGAGCGTAGATAGCTAAGTTTCCCCTCGCAACTGGTGTCACTCAGGCCGAGCAAAGTGGTCCCCTCCAAGGGTATGCATGCCTAGCATGTTTCACCCAGCAACTCGTCCTGGTCCTTCTCCCCATCATGGGAGACAGACCTGGACAAGTACAGTACCCAAACCCAAAACTTCCAAACACAAGAGGGAAATCAGTATTATATCAGTATCACGTACCAAACCTCATTATCACAATGAATACTGGAGAGAAAAATGCTTAACAGAGCAAACAAAATGAGGCTTTAATAGAAGTGAAACTATGATCCACAGGAGAACATCATCACTCTGAAAAAAGAATGGGTATTATAAAAATGTAACTTTAGATCTTAAAAATTAAAAAAAAATGTTTTATTATTACAGTAAAACTCAATATATCTGCTGAATGATAGAATGGACACAAGGGAAGAGCAAGTTAATAAGCTGATCCCCCAGCCCTAAAGGCAGTGCAACACAATGAATGGGTGGGAAATACAACATAAAAGTTGAGGTTTGACCATAAGTGACTCTTAATCTCACAAAACAAACTGAGGGTTGCTGGGGGGAGGGGGTTTGGGAGAAGGGGGTGGGATTATGGACATTGGGGAGGGTATGTGCTTTGGTGAGTGCTGTGAAGTGTGTAAACCTGGTTATTCACAGACCTGTACCCCTGGGGATAAAAATATATGTTTATAAAAAATAAAAAATTAAAAAAAAAAAAAGTTGAGGTTTGAGAGGGGCGCCTGGGTGGTTCCGCCAGGTAAGCATCTTGGTTTCCTCTCAGGTCATGATCTCACAGTTGTGAGATCGAGCCCTGCATCGGCTCCACACTCAACACAGAGTCTGCCTGAGATTCTCTCTCTCTCCCCTTCCTTCTGCCTCTCCCCACTGCTCTCTTCGGCCCCCGTCTCTCTCAAAGAAATAAATCTTAAATTAAAAAAAAAAAAGGGTCCCAGGCGCCCCCAAGATTTTGTTTTTAAGCAATCTCTACATGGGGCTTGAATTCACAACCCCGAGATCAAGAGTCCCATGTTCCACCAACTGAGCCAACCAGGCACCCCATGTCCTTTTTTTTAATGACAGATGATCTACAAGAACAACAACAACAGCAACAACAAAATATCTCATCGACAAAAATAAATGCCAAAAGATAGCAGGAAACTATCTTTCACATACCTAAAGTAAAGAACTCATAACCTAGAATTTTATACATAATAAATGACTGAAGAAGAAAGATAATTCAATATATATTCAAGTACAAAAAAATAAGAGTTTACTCCTCACTGACATTTGTAAAGGAACTGCTGAAGACTATGAATCAGCCGTAAAACTGATTCAAAGAATGAAGGAGGAAATTCAACAGTATGGGGGTGCCTGGGTGACCCAGTTAATTAAACGTCTAAATCTTGATTTTGGCTCAGGTCGTGATTTCATGGTCCTGGGATCAGGTGCCACACTCAGCAGTAGAGAGCCTGTTTGATGATTACCTCTCTCCCTCTGCCTCTCCCCCCCCCCCCCGATTTTCTCTCTCTCTCTAAAATAAAAATAAATAAATCTTAAAAGAAAAAAAAATAACAACAGTAATTTTCATGGATGTGTTTAAAAATCAGAAAATTTTAGGGGGGAGGAGTCAAGATGGCGGAGAAGTAGCAAGCTGAGACTGCTTCAGCTAGCCGGAGATCAGCTAGATAGCTTATCTAAAGATTGCAAACACCTGAAAATCCATCGGCAGACCGAAGAGAAGAAGAACAGCAATTCTGGAAACAGAAAAACAACCACTTTCTGAAAGGTAGGACCGGCGGAGAAGCGGCGGAGCAACCGCGCACAAAATCAGGACTTTTAAAAGTCTGTTCCGCTGAGGGACATCAGTCCAGAGGCTAAACCGGGGCGAAGCCCACGCGGGGTCAGCGTGGCCTCAGGTCCCGCAGGGTCACAGAAGGATCGGGGGTGTCTGAGTGTCGCAGAGCTTGCGGGTATTGGAACGGGAAAGCCGGCTACAGAAACAGAGCCGACAGTAAGCTCACAGCTCGGTGTTACCTTGAACCGATCGCAGGCTCGGTGAGCTCGGAGCGCGGCCAGAGGTCAGGCAGGCGGGAGTAACTGGGCGCTGTTCTCTGAGGGCGCACTGAGGAGTGGGGCCCTGGGCTCTCGGCTCCTCCGGGCCGGAGACCAGGAGGCCGCCATTTGTGTTCCCGTCCTCCAGAACTCTACGGAAAGCGCTCAGGGAACAAAAGCTCCTGAAAGCAAACCCGAGCGGATTACTCACCCCGGCCCCGGGTAAGGGCGGTGTAATTCCGCCTGGGGCAAAGACACTTGAGAATCACTACAACAGGCCCCTCCCCCAGAAGATCAACAAGAAATCCAGCCGAGACCAAGTTCACCTACCAAGGAGTGCGGTTTCAATACCAAGGAGAGCAGCAGAATTCCAGAGGAGGAGAAAGCCAAGCACGGAACTCATGGCTTTTTTCCTGTGATTTTTTTTTAGTCTTGCAGTTAATTTAATTTTTTCTTTTTCATTTTTTTTTCTTTTTTTCTTTTTCTTCTCGCCTTCGGGTAAAATTTTTTTTTTTAACTGTTACCTTTTTCTTTTTTAACGATTTTTTACTAGTTTATCTAATATATATATTTTTTCTTTTTTACATTTTTCTCAGGTGTTTTCTTTTTTTAAAAAAATTTTTTTTTCTTCTTTTCTTTTTTTTTCTTTCTTTCTTTTTGAACCTCTTTTTATCCCCTTTCTCCCCACTCACGATTTTGGATCTCTTCTAATTTAGTTAAAGCATATTTTCCTGGGGTTGTTGCCACCCTTTTAGTATTTTACTTGCCCCTTCATTTACTCTTATCTGGCCAAAATGACAAGACGTAAAAATTCAACGCAAAAAAAAGAACAAGAGGCAGTACCAAAGGCTAGGGACCTAATCAATACAGACATCGGTAATATGTCAGATCTAGAGTTCAGAATGACAATTCTCAAGGTTCTAGCCGGGCTCGAAAAAGGCATGGAAGATATTAGAGAAACCCTCTCGAGAGATATAAAAGCCCTTTCTGGAGAAATAAAAGAACTAAAATCTAACCAAGTTGAAATCAAAAAAGCTATTAATGAGGTGCAATCAAAAATGGAGGCTCTCACTGCTAGGATAAATGAGGCAGAAGAAAGAATTAGTGATATAGAAGACCAAATGACAGAGAATAAAGAAGCTGAGCAAAAGAGGGACAAACAGCTACTGGACCACGAGGGGAGAATTCGAGAATTAAGTGACACCATAAGACGAAACAACATTAGAATAATTGGGATTCCAGAAGAAGAAGAAAGAGAGAGGGGAGCAGAAGGTATACTGGAGAGAATTATTGGGGAGAATTTCCCCAATATGGCAAAGGGAACGAGCATCAAAATCCAGGAGGTTCAGAGAACGCCCCTCAAAATCAATAAGAATAGGCCCACACCCCGTCACCTAATAGTAAAATTTACAAGTCTCAGTGACAAAGAGAAAATCCTGAAAGCAGCCCGGGAAAAGAAGTGTGTAACATACAATGGTAAAAATATTAGATTGGCAGCTGACTTATCCACAGAGACCTGGCAGGCCAGAAAGAGCTGGCATGATATTTTTAGAGCACTAAACGAGAAAAACATGCAGCCCAGAATACTATATCCAGCTAGGCTATCATTGAAAATAGAAGGAGAGATTAAAAGCTTCCAGGACAAACAACAACTGAAAGAATTTGCAAATACCAAACCAGCTCTACAGGAAATATTGAAAGGGGTCCTCTAAGCAAAGAGAGAGCCTACAAGTGGTAGATCAGAAAGGAACAGAAACCATATACAATAACAGTCACCTTACAGGCAATACAATGGCACTAAATTCATATCTCTCAATAGTTACCCTGAATGTGAATGGGCTAAATGCCCCTGTCAAAAGACACAGGGTATCAGAATGGATAAAAAAACAAAACCCATCTATATGTTGCCTCCAAGAAACTCATTTTAAGCCCGAAGACACCTCCAGATTTAAAGTGAGGGGGTGGAAAAGAATTTACCATGCTAATGGACATCAGAAGAAAGCAGGAGTGGCAATCCTTATATCAGATCAATTAGATTTTAAGCCAAAGACTATAATAAGAGATGAGGAAGGACACTATATCATACTCAAAGGGTCTGTCCAACAAGAAGATCTAACAATTTTAAATATCTATGCCCCCAACGTGGGAGCAGCCAACTATATAAACCAATTAATAACAAAATCAAAGAAACACATCAACAACAATACAATAATAGTAGGGGACTTTAACACTCCCCTCACTGAAATGGACAGGTCATCCAAGCAAAAGATCAGCAAGGAAATAAAGGCCTTAAACGACACACTGGACCAGATGGACATCACAGATATATTCAGAATATTTCATCCCAAAGCAACAGAATACACATTCTTCTCTAGTGCACATGGAACATTCTCCAGAATAGATCACATCCTTGGTCCTAAATCAGGACTCAACCGGTATCAAAAGATTGGGATCATTCCCTGCATATTTTCAGACCACAATGCTCTAAAGCTAGAACTCAACCACAAAAGGAAGTTTGGAAAGAACCCAAATACATGGAGACTAAACAGTATCCTTCTAAAGAATGAATGGGTCAACCGGGAAATTAAAGAAGAATTGAAAAAAATCATGGAAACAAATGATAATGAAAATACAACACTTCAAAATCTGTGGGACACAATAAAGGCAGTCCTGAGAGGAAAATATATAGCGGTACAAGCCTTTCTCAAGAAACAAGAAAGGTCTCAGGTACACAACCTAACCCTACACCTAAAAGAGCTGGAGAAAGAACAAGAAAGAAACCCTAAGCCCAGCAGGAGAAGAGAAATCATAAAGATCAGAGCAGAAATCAATGAAATAGAAACCAAAAAAAACAATAGAAAAAATCAACGAAAGTAGGAGCTGGTTCTTTGAAAGAATTAATAAAATTGATAAACCCCTGGCCCGACTTATCAAAAAGAAAAGAGAAAGGACCCAAATAAATAAAATCATGAATGAAAGAGGAGAGATCACAACTAACACCAAAGAAATACAAACTATTATAAGAACATACTATGAGCAACTCTATGGCAATAAATTTGACAATCTGGAAGAAATGGATGCATTCCTAGAAACATATAAACTACCACAACTGAACCAGGAAGAAATAGAAAGCCTGAACAGACCCATAACCAGTAAGGAGATTGAAACAGTCATTAAAAATCTCCAAACAAACAAAAGCCCAGGGCTTTGGCTTCCCGGGGGAATTCTACCAAACATTTAAAGAAGAACTAATTCCTATTCTCCTGAAACTGTTCCAAAAAATAGAAATGGAAGGAAAACTTCCAAACTCATTTTATGAGGCCAGCATCACCTTGATCCCAAAACCAGACAAGGATCCCACCAAAAAAGAGAGCTATAGACCGATATCCTTGATGAACACAGATGCGAAAATACTCAACAAAATACTAGCCAATAGGATTCAACAGTACATTAAAAAGATTATTCACCACGACCAAGTGGGATTTATTCCAGGGCTGCAAGGTTGGTTCAACATCCGCAAATCAGTCAATGTGATACAACACATCAATAAAAGAAAGAACAAGAACCATATGATACTTTCAATAGATGCTGAAAAAGCATTTGACAAAGTACAGCATCCCTTCCTGATCAAAACTCTTCAAAGTGTAGGGATAGAGGGCACATACCTCAATATCATCAAAGCCATCTATGAAAAACCCACCGCAAATATCATTCTCAATGGAGAAAAACTGAAAGCTTTTCCACTAAGGTCAGGAACACGGCAGGGATGTCCATTATCACCACTGCTATTCAACATAGTACTAGAGGTCCTAGCCTCAGCAATCAGACAACAAAAGGAAATTAAAGGCATCCAAATCGGCAAAGAAGAAGTCAAATTATCACTCTTCGCAGATGATATGATACTATATGTGGAAAACCCAAAAGACTCCACTCCAAAACTGCTAGAACTTATACAGGAATTCAGTAAAGTGTCAGGATATAAAATCAATGCACAGAAATCAGTTGCATTTCTCTACACCAACAGCAAGACAGAAGAAAGAGATATTAAGGAGTCAATCCCATTTACAATTGCATCCAAAACCATAAGATACCTAGGAATAAACCTAACCAAAGAGACACAGAATCTATACTCAGAAAACTATAAAGTACTCATGAAAGAAATTGAGGAAGACACAAAGAAATGGAAAAATGTTCCATGCTCCTGGATTGGAAGAATAAATATTGTGAAAATGTCTATGCTACCTAAAGCAATCTACACATTTAATGCAATTCCTATCAAAGTACCATCCATCTTTTTCAAAGAAATGGAACAAATAATGCTAAAATTTATATGGAACCAGAAAAGACCTCGAATAGCCAAAGGGATATTGAAAAAGAAAGCCAACGTTGGTGGCATCACAATTCCGGACTTCAAGCTCTATTACAAAGCTGTCATCATCAAGACAGCATGGTACTGGCACAAAAACAGACACATAGATCAATGGAACAGAATAGAGAGCCCAGAAATAGACCCTCAAATCTATGGTCAACTCATCTTCGACAAAGCAGGAAAGAATGTCCAATGGAAAAAAGACAGCCTCTTCAATAAATGGTGCTGGGAAAATTGGACAGCCACATGCAGAAAAATGAAATTGGACCATTTCCTTACACCACACACAAAAATAGACTCAAAATGGATGAAGGACCTCAATGTGCGAAAGGAATCCATCAAAATCCTTGAGGAGAACACAGGCAGCAACCTCTTCGACCTCAGCCGCAGCAACATCTTCCTAGGAACAACGCAAAAGGCAAGGGAAGCAAGGGAAAAAATGAATTATTGGGATTTCATCAAGATCAAAAGCTTTTGCACAGCAAAGGAAACAGTTAACAAAATCAAAAGACAACTGACAGAATGGGAGAAGATATTTGCAAACGACATATCAGATAAAGGACTAGTGTCCAGAATCTATAAAGAACTTAGCAAACTCAACACCCAAAGAACAAATAATCCAATCAAGACATGGGCAGAGGACATGAGCAGACATTTCTGCAAAGAAGACATCCAGATGGCCAACAGACACATGACAAAGTGCTCCATATCACTCGGCATCAGGGAAATACAAATCAAAACCACAATGAGATATCACCTCACACCAGTCAGAATGGCTAAAATCAACAAGTCAGGAAATGACAGATGCTGGCGAGGATGTGGAGAAAGGGGAACCCTCCTACACTGTTGGTGGGAATGCAAGCTGGTGCAGCCACTCTGGAAAACAGCATGGAGGTTCCTCAGAATGTTGAAAATAGAACTGCCCTATGACCCAGCAATTGCACTATTGGTTATTTACCCTAAAGATACAAATGTAGTGATCCAAAGGGGCACATGCACCCGAATGTTTATAGCAGCAATGTCCACAATAGCCAAACTATGGAAAGAACCTAGATGTCCATCAACAGATGAATGGATCAAGAAGATGTGGTATATATACACAATGGAATACTATGCAGCCATCAAAAGAAATGAAATCTTGCCATTTGCGACAACATGGATGGAACTAGAGCGTATCATGCTTAGCGAAATAAGTCAAGCAGAGAAAGACAACTATCATATGATCTCCCTGATATGAGGAAGTGGTGATGCAACATGGAGGCTTAAGTGGGTAGGAGAAGAATAAATGAAACAAGATGGGATTGGGAGGGAGACAAACCATAAGTGACTCTTACTCTCACAAAACAAACTGAGGGTTGCTGGGGGGAGGGGGTTTGGGAGAAGGGGGTGGGATTATGGACATTGGGGAGGGTATGTGCTTTGGTGAGTGCTGTGAAGTGTGTAAACCTGGTGATTCACAGACCTGTACCCCTGGGGATAAAAATATATGTTTATAAAAAAAAAAAAATCAGAAAATTTTAGATAACAATACTAGGAAAGCTGATAGCAGGGTGTTTCAACTTGAAATAAAATATTACAAATATTTTCACTGCTTTTGGAAGAGAACAGTTAGTAATTAACCTTGGAACTTCTTGGAGAGGGGCACTTGGGTGGCTTAGTTAGTTAAGAGCCCAACTTTTGGTTTTAGCTCTGGTCACGATCTCAGGATCATCAGCTGGAGCCTTAGAGTCAGACTCCCTACTCAGCGAGGAGTCTCCTTCTCTCCTTCTTTCTCTCCTTCTGCCCCTCCCTCTGTATGCATGCTCTCTCCCCCACCAAATAAACAAATAAATCTTAAAATAAAAAGAAAGAACTTGTCGGAGAAATATAAAACTAAGATACTTGTTGAAAATTTAAGAGTAACTTTAAAAACAAACCATGAGAATTAAGAAAAATGTACTACTCCAACAAAAGGAGCAAGAATAAAAGTAGAAAAAGCAAGTAGAGATAAAAGCTTGGTAAAAAGATGACATAAAGTAGGACAAATTCTAAGGAAATTAATAAATTTAGAACACTACCCATCAAAACCTATAGGGTCATTAATCTAGTATGTAAGTGAAAAGTCATAGTTTTATATGTACTTATAATACAAGAAGCAGTCAACTTAAATCTGAAAAAGATTTTTAAAAGTTGGAAGGAGGAAATATGAGCAAGGGTAGAAATTAAGGAAATGATGATCAAAAAAAAAAAGAATTTTAAAATAGAGTTAAACTGCAAAATCAAAACCTGCTTTTCTTAAAAGAGTAGTAAATTTAAAAAGCTTTAAAAGCCTTCCTAAGGAAAAAAGAGAGTAGACACAGATTAATATTAAGAATGTAAAAAGGTTCAGAAGTACAGATAAAGAATAGATTTTTTTTTAATTTTTAAAAATGTTTGAAAATGTTATGGCAATTTAAAAATTAATGACAAACACATTTTTAAAATCATTATCAAGCTGGCTGAAGAAGAAATTTAAAACCTGATTCACCCAATACTGTCAAAGAAATTGAATTGGTTGGTATAAACTTCCATCTCTTAAATGCACTAGACCCAGATAAGTCAGAGGAAGGATTTAACAATCTTCTAAGAAACGGGTTATTTCTGGTCTGTGGGGGAGAAGGCAGAGTAGAAGGGTCCTAAGCTTTTCTCCTCCCATGGATGTAAGTAGGTAACACTCACAGCAGTGCAAATCACTCAGAAAATGACCTAAGACTTACAGAAGAAAGAGAAGATGTCACATTGAAGAAAGTTAGGAAGGGTGAAGTCACAGCAGACAAAGTCTAGGAGCTAAATGGACGGTGGACATGCTTGTTGGAGAGGGAGCTGGCAGTGCAGAGAAGCATAAAAAACAGATGTTCACATCGGGGAGCCACAAATGGGGATGATAAATCCCCCAAACATTTGCCTTTGAAAGAGAGAGAGGCCGAAATTCACGAGTTCTTATAACTTGAGGGACTTAAAGCCTGGAATCTTAAAAACTGGCAGGCTCGGCTCTAAGAGTCCAAAGGGTTCCAGGAAAGCAGAGTCCCCATCCTTTAAAAGCAGAAACTTTGTAGGCCAGAGGGAGTGACATGATATATTCAAAGTGCTGAGAGGGAAAAAGAATGCAGTTAAGAATATTCTGTCCAGCAAGACTATCATTCAGAACAGAAGGATAGACAAAGAGCTTTCCAGACAGGGGCGCCTGGGTGGCTTGGTCTGCTAAGCTTCCAACTCTTGTTCTCAGATCAGGTCTTGAGCTCACGGTTATGAGTTCAAGCCCCTCAAAGGACTCCATGCTGGATGTGGAGCCTACTTAAAAAAAAAAAAAAAGAAAAAAGAAAAAAGAATTTCCCTGACAAACAAAAACTAAAAGAGTTCATGACCACTAAACCAGCCCTGCAAGAAATACTCTCGGGGACTCTTTAAATGAGAAGGAAAAAACCGTAAGAGAGAAAATGAAAAGTAAAAACACAAAAGCAGTAAAAATAAGTATTTTTGTGAAAATCAGTCAAGAAATTCATAAAATAAGAGGATGTAGAATATGATCTCACATACCTAAAATGTGGAAGGAGAGGAGAAAAAAATGGGTTTTAACTTAAGCAGCCGTCAAATCTGCTAGATGTAGAAGATGTTATATATAAATGTAATGGTAATCACAAATCAAAAACCACTAATTGATATACAAAAAATAAAGAGAAAGGAATCCAAGAATATTACTAAAAAAAGCCAACAAATCATGAAAGACAGCAAGAGAGGAAAAAATTTAAAAAAATCAATAGAAGCAACCATAAAACAAGCATCAAAATGGCAATCGATATGTTTCTATCAATACTTCCTTTGAATAGAAACGAACTAAAGGCTCCAACCAAATGACATACGGTGACAGAGACCCAGCTGTATGCTGCCTACAAAAGACTCAATTCAGACCAAAAAACACCTGCAGATTTAAAGTGAGGAGATGGAGAAACATTTATCATACAAATGGATGTCAAAAGAAAGCCAGAGTAGTAATAGTTAAATCAGACAAAACAGACTTTATTTTTTTTTTATTTTTATTTTTTCAGACAAAACAGACTTTAAAACAGAGATGTAACAGACAAAGAAGGACACTGTATAATAAAGGGGACAATCCAACAAGAAGATATAACAATTGTAAATATTTATGCACTCAAATACATAAATCCATTAATAAAAAAACATAAAGGAATAATTGATAGTAATACAATAATAGTAGGGGACTTTGTAACACTGTACATACTTCGATGGATGATTCTGTTGATGCATGTAAGGTGTTAAAGTCCCCTACTATTATTGTATTACTATCCAAGAAGAAAATCAACAAGGAAACAGTGGCTTTGAACGACCCACTGGAGCAGATGGATTTAACAAACATTCAGCACATTCCATCCTAAAACAGCAGAATACCACATTCTTTTCAAGTGTACATAGAACATTCTCCATAACAGATCACACATTAGGCCACAAAACAAGTCTCAACAAATTCAGAAAAATATAAGTCATACCATGTGTCATTTCTGACACATGCAAAATTTTGGAAAGAGCACAAATATCTGGAGGTCAAATTACATGCTACTAAATAATGAATGGGTCAATGAAGAAATAAAAGAAGAAATAAAAAATTACAAAGAAACAAATGAAAATCAAAACACAATGACCCCAAATCTTTGGGGTGCAACAAAAGTGGTTCTAAGAAGGAAGTTCATAGCGATAGAGGGCTGACTCAATGAGCAGGAAAAAATCCCAAATAAACAATCTAACTTGTACCTAAAGGATCTAGAAAAAAGACAAATCAAATTGTTTTGAATAATCAAATTGTTGTTGAATAATCAAAGCAATCTTGAAAAAGGAAAACAAAACTTGAGGCATGATAATTTCAGATTCCAAGTTACACTATAAAGTGCTAGTAATTAAAACAGTATGGTACTGGCATAAAAATAGACACATAGATCAATGGAATAAAGTAGGAAACTCAGAAATAAATCCATAATTATATGATGAATTAATCGTCAATAAGAGAGGAATGAATATACAGTGGAGGAAATACAGTATCTTCAATAAATGGTGCTGGGAAAACTAGACAGTTACTTACAAAAAAATTAAAACTGGATTACTTCTTTTCACCATCCATAAAAATAAACTCAAAATGCTATAAACATATGATCTCCCTGATATGAGGAAGTGGTGATGCAACATGGAGGCTTAAGTGGGTAGGAGAAGAATAAATGAAACAAGATGGGATTGGGAGGGAGACAAACCATAAGTGACTCTTAATCTCACAAAACAAACTGAGGGTTGCTGGGGGGAGGGGGTTTGGGAGAAGGGGGTGGGATTATGGACATTGGGGAGGGTATGTGCTTTGGTGAGTGCTGTGAAGTGTGTAAACCTGGTGATTCACAGACCTGTACCCCTGGGGATAAAAATATATGTTTATAAAAAATAAAAAATATAAAGCAGAAAAAAAAATAAAATAAAAAAATAAACTCAAAATGGATTAAAGACCTAAATGTGAGACCTGAGACCATAAAAATCCTTGAAGAGAGCACAGGTAGTAACTTCTCTGACATTGGCTGTAGCAACACTTTCCTAGGTATATTTCCTGATGAAAGGGAAATAAGAGTAAAAGTAAACTATTGGGACAACATCAAAATAAAAAGCTTCTGTACAGTAAAGGAAATAATCTACAAAACTAAAAGGCAACCTACAGAATGGGAGAAGATATTTGCAAATGACCTATCTGATAAAGGGTTAGTATCTGAATTATATAAAGATACATAAATATCTTTATATATATATATATAAAGATAAAAATATCAAAGATATATAAAGATAAAATATAAAGATATATAAATATAAAGATAAACATATATAAATACAAATGATATATAAAAATAAAAATATATATAAATATAAAAATATATAAAGATACAACTCCATACCCCCCAAAATATAATATGATTAAAAAATGGGCAGAGGTGGGCACCTTGGTGGCTCAGTGGGTTAAGCTTCTGCCTTCAGCTCGGGTCATGATCTCAGGGTCCTGGGATTGAGCCCCACATCAGGCTCTCTGCTTGGCAGGGAGCCTGCATTCCCCACCCTCTCTCTGCTTGCCTCTCTGCCTACTTGTGATCTCTGTCTGTCAAATAAATAAATAAAATCTTTTTAAAAAATGGGCAGAGGACATTAACAGACATTTCTCCAAAGAAGCATCCAGATGGCAGACAGACACATGAAAAGATGCTCATTATCATGTATCATCAGGGAAATGCAAATCAAACCACAATGAGATGTCACCTCGTATCTGTCAGAATGGCTAAAATCAAAAACATAAGGAACAAGTATTAAGAAAGATGTGGAGAAAAAGGAACCTCTTGCACTGTTGGTGGGAATGCAAACTGGCGCAGCCACCGTGCAAAAGAGTATGGAGGTGTCTCAAAAAAATTAGCAGTAGAACTACCCTATGATCCAGTAATTGTACTACTGGGTATTTCTTCCAAAATACAAAACACTGATTCAGAAGGATACATGCATCCCTCCTGCTTATTGCAGCATTGTTTACAATAGCCAAGTAAGGAACCAGCCCAATGTCTATGGACAGATGAATGGGTAAAGCAGTGATACACAAACACACACACACACACACACATGCACGCACACACACACACACACACACACACACACACACACACATAATGGAATATTATTCAGTTATAAGAAGGAATGAAGTCTTGCCATTTGCAATGGCAAGGATGGAGCTAGAGAGTCTAACGGTAAGCAAAGCCAAAGAAGGCCATTAGAGAAAGACAAATACCATGTGATCTCACTCATATGTGGAATTTAAGAAACAAAAACCAGTGAAGGGAAAAAAAGGGCAAGAGAGAAATAAACCAGGAAACAGAGTCTTTTTTTTTTAATTTTTTATTTTTTATAAACATATATTTTTATCCCCAGGGGTACAGGTCTATAAATCACCAGGTTTACACACTTCACAGCACTCACCAAAGCACATACCCTCCCCAATGTCCATAACCCCCACCCCCTTCGCCCAACCCCCCACCCCCAGCCTCAAATTTTTTTTTTTTTAAGATTTTATTTATTTGACAGACAGACACAGCGAGAGAGGGAACACAAGCAGGGGGGGGTGGTGGGAGAGGGAAAAGCAGACTTCCATCCTGATGCGGCGCTCAATCCCAGGACCCTGGGATCATGACCTGAGCTGAAGGCAGACGCTTAATGACTAAGCCACCCAGGTGCCCCTAGAAACAGAGTCTTTTCTTTTTTTTTAAAGATTTTATTTATTTATATGACAGGCAGAGATCACAAGTAGGCAGAGAGGCAGGCAGAGAGAGAGAAGGAAGCAGGTTCCCCGCTGAGCAGAAAGCCCGATGTGGGGCTCAATCCCAGGACCCTGAGATAATGACCTGAGCCGAAGGCAGAGGATTTAACCACTGAGCCACCCAGGCGCCCCTTGAAACAGAGTCTTAACTCTGAGAACAAACTAATGATAACCAGAGGTGGGGGGGGATGGGTGAAACTGGTCATGGGTATTAAAGAGTACACTTACCATGATGGAAAAATAAAATAAAGAAAAAGGTGGGGGGAAGAAACAGGTTACTTCTATCTCACACTGTTACCCAAATTGGACAATAAAAGAAAATTAGAGGCCAATCTCACCTCAACATGAATGTAGTAATGCTATATAAACTTTATAAAACAAAACTGCATTATATTCTGACATTTAGGGTTTTCAAGCATTTTTTCAAGATTAAAAAACAATAACAATACCATTTGCCACATGCATAGAAGGAGAGACTCCCTATGTTCTTCCCAACAGATTAACACACATGATTTGATGAAAATTTAAATCATTCATGAAAAAAATACTTTGTAGCAAACTTTCCTTACCTCCACAAAGGTATAAAACTAAAACAAGCAAGAAGTCCCACTCAATGATCAAAATATTTCTAACAATTAGCCCTTATTGAATTTCATGTGTTTTAAATCATTTCACATGTTTTAAATAATTAATCCTAAGAACCCCGATAGCAAGGTATTATCTTCTCCATTTGACAAATGGAAAATGTGACAGAGAGAGGTTAAGTAACTTGCCCAAAATCACACAGGTAGTAAGAGGTTGAGCTGGGCAGTGAACCCAAGCACATCAGCCTCAAAGTCCATAGTTTTTAATTATTTATTTATTTTATTTATTTTCAACATAATAGTATTCATTATTTTTGCACCACACCCAGTGCTCCATGCAATCCATGCCCTCTATAATACCCACCACCTCGTTCCCCCAACCTCCCACCCCCCCGCCACTTAAAACCCCTCAGATTGTTTTTCAGAGTCCATAGTCTTTCATGGTTCACCTCCCCTTCCAATTTCCCCCACCTCCCTTCTCTCACTCTCCATGTCCTCCATGCTATTTGTTATGCTCCACAAATAAGTGAAACCATATGATAATTGACTCTTTCTGCTTGACTTATTTCACTCAGCAGAATCTCTTCCAGCCCCGTCCATGTTGCTACAAAAGTTGGGTATTCATCCTTTCTGATGGAGGCATAATACTCCATAGTGTATATGGACCACATCTTCTTTATCCATTCGTCCGTTGAAGGGCATCTTGGTTCTTTCCATAGTTTGGCGACCGTGGCCATTGCTGCTATAAGCATTGGGGTTCAGATGGCCCTTCTTTCACTACATCTGTATCTTTGGGGTAAATACCCAGTAGTGCATTTGCAGGGTCATAGGGAAGTTCAACTTTTAATTTCTTGAGGAATCTCCACACTGTTCTCTGAAAGAGGCTGCACCAACTTGCATTCCCACCAACAGTGGAAGAGGGTTCCCCTTTCTCCACATCCCTCCAACACATGTTGCTTCCTGTCTTACTAATTTTGGCCATTCTAACAGGTGTAAGGTGGTATCTCAATGTGCTTTTAATTTGAATTTCCCTGATGGCTAGTGATGATGAACATTTTTTTCATGTGTCTGATAGCCATTTGTATGTCTTCATTGGAGAAGTGTCTGTTCATATCTTCTGCCCATTTTTTGATATGATTATCTGTTTTTTGTGTGTTGAGTTTGAGGAGTTCTTTATAGATCCTGGATATCAAAGTCAATACTTTTAACTAGGATGCCAGAATTCCTTGAAAAATATCCAAAACAGCTTCATTTCCACTGCCCGTGTAGACCACATTCTCCTGGATTGAGTGTGTATTCTGTCTAGTCCTGTTTGAGCAGATTTTATGTGGGCCCTAGAACTTGTGTCTTAGGGTCACTTTCCCCTGGGGTCCCCACATCCATTTCAGCTGTAGAGTCATTCTCAGCAGATTCCTGGACAGAATCTGTTCTTTATGCTCCTAAAGTCTATGCCCCTTGGGGCCTATAATGAGGTTCAATACTTCTGTCATGTTCTCTCCCCCAAAAAACTAACCTTAATTGGCTTTTGGATTTTCTTTAGTCTTAAGAAGTTACTTGACTTCAATGGGATGCAGAAGATCTTCCTTTTCTCACATTGTTTTCTGTGGTAGAGATCTATGACAAAGCTCTTCCAGGCTACATTTCCCCTACTCTTTTAAGAAGGTTCCCTTAATTTTACAAATCTTATCCTGCCCCTCACAGTGATTCCTTTCCTTATCAAAAAACCCGTCAGCAGCCCTGTTTGGTGGGACTGAGTGTTCTCCCTTCATTATTTCTCCTTGGTTTAGGGCTCAGATATTGCTTTGTTAACATAGTCTTCTATTTTTGTTTTAGGAAGGTTCCCACATGACAGAAATATAAATCCAAGGAGTTACTGAATGATCAAAACCACCCACTGTTTACCGAATCTTGCCCACCGTTTCCTCCATTGGAAAAATTCATATTCTCCCAGTAGCCATGGCGCCCAGGTCAATCAATTTGGTCCCTCCTTGTTCCTTGTAGTACTTCTCCTCTTTGCTGTGCTTCTCTTTGGAGAAGATTTAACTCAAGAAATTCTTGGTCCCCTAGGACTCAGGAGATACAAAAATCTTTACCTAAATAACTTTATCACTTTGAGACTGACTGAATAATATGTGAAAGGGTCTAATTTAATTGTCCTTGTTCTAGACTTAAAAGTCTGTTCAGATTTTCTGTCTCACTCTGACTAGCTCTCCTGCTCTTCCAGGAGAAAACCTCCAAGGGCACTTGCAGTTACTCAGTTATCTCCTGGATTTGTGCTCCCTCTGGGGGCATTAGTCTGGTTTTCTCTGTTACATTTTTTAAGACTCTAGTCACTCTCTCTAACCTATTAATTTTTAATTATTCCTTGCCCCTTTAAAGTCCCCTGTCAAGTCTGGTTATTGTTGCTGTGTTTTCCTTTCTGTATGTTGAGTGTGGCCTTCAAGATCTCTACTTCCATGTTCTGTCTAATTTGTTTTCCCAAATTCCAGCAATTCCTTTAAGGGAATCTCTATTTTTCTTTCTCTCAAGCATTCTCCAGCTTGTCTTCTGCTATTTCCCAAGCCATGTTTTTGGGCATCACTATACTAAAGAAAATGAGAGATTCACCTTATTATATAAAAAGGAATTTAATGGAGGTCAATGATAAAGTAACTACTTCAAAAAGTTTTACCCACAACATTGTGAACCCCAAGTCCATAAAGACCTGAGTTCTCTTGCTTCCAAGAAGGCAAATCCCAAATGCATAAGTATTTATCAACCTTCTGTTTGTGTCACAGTTGCTGATGTCCCATGGGACCAAGTAAGACACATGGCTAATGTGGGAGAGAACCACGAAAAGTCATAAATACTGGGAGCCATGATTCATTGGAGACCATTAATATAAAAGCTCTACCATTATGTGTATATGCATTTTAACCATATGTTTCTTGGGACACCTGGGTAACTCAGCCAGTTAAGTGTCTTCTCTTGATTTTGGCTCAGGTCATGATCTCAGGGTTGTGAGACGGAGCCCCAAGTCAGGCTCCACACTAGGCGTGGAGCGTACCTGGGATTCTCTCTCCCTCTTCTTCTGTTCCTTCTCTCTCTCTCTCTCAAAAAAAAAAAAATTCTTCTCCAACACTACATTCATGATTAATTCTTGCTGCTGTCCCTTCTCAGTTTCTTTCTTAACTATTCATCTCAGTTTTACAGCCTCTTCTCAATGGCCAATAAATTTATTAAATCTTTAGATTTTGATCTAGAAAAGGAAAACTGAGTGACTTCATGACACTCTGTGATAGATTATTATATGAGTTAGGAGGAAAGCTATACTGTTTTAATTTCAACAAGGAGCAAAGGAAAAGGTAAAAGGCTTAAGATAGGGCAGGTGAAAAGTTGCAAAAACCTGGTATTTCAGAACACAGGCATCTGAGCAGACCTACAGGATCTACAGAATACATTTCAGCCATTATTATTTCTGCCATTTTTGAATTTTATAATTTCTATAGCTGTGGAAAGACAAGCAGTAGAACCTAAGTTATGACTAACATTGGAGTGTCCTCTGAACAACAAAAACAAGATGTCCTCCTTGTCTCTGAGGAGCTCATACTCAAGTGTAGGAAACAGATTAACCAGTA
The DNA here is from genome assembly GCF_964662115.1 of Mustela nivalis. NCBI lineage: Eukaryota > Metazoa > Chordata > Mammalia > Carnivora > Mustelidae > Mustela > Mustela nivalis. The sequence continues at coordinate 136,813,761 of NC_139026.1, forward strand.
ACTAAAATACACAGTAATGTGCAAAAAAAAATTTTTTTTGCATAGTAATGGGCAAAAAATTTTTTTAAATAAAAAATAATGGGCAACTGCCCTTTATTTATACCAAACTCAGTTTGGCTAATCTGAGAGAATGAGACTTACAAAAGGAGAAATGGGGGGAAGAGAAAAAAATGGGACATGGGGGCTGCTTGAAAGGACTGGGGAAGAGAAGGAAATGGAATCCACATAGCAATAAGAGATAAAGAAAAGGTAATGCTTTGCCTGTTTAATTTTACCTAGATTGAAGATGGATAAGAAGTAGACTAGATAAAATTTTAAGTCCTAAACTGTATTCTTGAGTTCCCAATACCCACCCCCTTCTCATCCAGAAGGCATTTCACAAAGTATGGAGAATCCAATCCTGACAAAGTAGACACCATTCCCGGATTAAAGGCCAGAGTATTGTGTGAATTGAAAGGAAGCAACTTAAGAGACTTGTCACTTAAGACATGTGACTTCTAGGCCATGTTCTGGCTGTTCTGGATATAGTCAAGAGCGCCAAAATCAATATGAAAAGCTTTCACAACTCAAATATAGCAGATGAGCTCATTTCAAAAATGTCAAATTTCTTTTATGGATTTATACAGAAAAACTGGTGGGGAATAACTATTAGTGATATTTTATATTGACCTTCTAAACCCATACAAACATTAGTAATCTACATAACTAGATTAGTAAAATTAAATAATCTAGAGTTAATAAACTAGAATGAAGAAACTCAGTAAAATCAAATCTCGAAGTACATACTTTTCTATAGAATTTAGTATTTCATGGTGGCTGATTTATGAGCAATTGTAGAAGCTTAGGGGTTGTGTTTTGAGAATGAAAAAAAAAAACACGCCGATGTTGTGCTAAAGAAATACCATAAAGATGGGCAGTAAAAGGCCCTGGTTTTACACATTACAGAGCACTTGTGAACACCCTCCCTCTAACATTTCATCCTAAACGTTTAGGACAAGAGCTGAGCCATTCTCTCCATAATATAGACATGGTTTAACAAATGGAATTCCCAAATCGGTTCCCCCATTTTTTTAATGTGATACAGATGCCATTAGATTTGTACCACACCAATGACAAACTCAAGATATAGCTATAACTAGGACTTGCAACAAGCCGACGAAGAAGAGGAATCCACCTCCCATTTAATGTAACTTTTAGAACAGAAAACGGGTGCCACCTTGTGGTTATTAAGGTCACTCTTAAACCATGACTTTCTGGAAAGCCAACTTAATATCTCCTATTTCCTTCTCCTTTAAAATATTGTTAAAGATATCTTGCTTAAAGTCTTGGACTTGATATTCCTAGAATCTGGAGATTTCGTTAAAACTCAGTATCTCCACACATAAAAACACAACCACAATCAATGCTAAGTGACCGCCAACCACGGAAAACATGACGAGCAATTTTCCTGATTCTAGGACCCGCTCGCCACCCGCCTGCCTTCTAGTCACCTGCACGTCAAAAGGTGGGTGAGGACTTTCATGAAAATGGTGGCATGAACACAGGGGTCCCTCCATCCTGGGAACTGTGGAACAGACCAAAGATAAACACTCACGTTTCATTCTACATGTTGCCTTCTAACTTTTTACGAGGAGAATGTTTATGTTCGGTTTGATAAAAACAATGCATTCAGTGTAGCAGGCTCCCCTTACCCAAGAACTGTGTTACTGGATGATCCCAGAAAGGCTAGAACATGTGTGTGTGTGTGTGTGTGTGTGTGTGTGTGTGTGTAAGCCACCACCCCCCCCCCCCCAATGTAAGTCTTGCACAACAGGCAGCTTCTTACCTTTAAGAAGTGCTTCTGTATTAACTCGACTCCGGAGGGCACGGGCTCGCCACACGCAGATTTGGGGCTCGTCCGGCCATGGGTCCGAACACGTGCTCCGCCCCGAAGCCTGCAGGGTCGGGGCGCGAGCAGCCGGAGCTCAAACAGACTCCCTTGGAACTTCTGGAAACCGTCGGGTGCGGTGAGATGGGCGCTCCGTCCGGTGGCTGCCGTCTCACCTGCCGCCCCGAGTGAGAACGTCGCCTCGCCTTCCCGGAAATGAGCCTCAGTCCCTCCAAGGTTGCGCCAGAGGCCGGGCCCCAGTCCGCAGCCCAGAAGCCGGAGCCGGAGCCGGAGCCGCCACGGCGGCCGCAGCCGGAGACTAGGCCGAAAGCCGACGCCCAGCCCGGGCGGGACTCCCGGAGGCCCTCGGAGCGGGGGGCGCGCCCGCGGGCACAGCCGCTGCCCGCCTCCAAGCCCGAGTCAGAGCGGCCCTTGCAGTCAAGTCATGGACTGGAACCCAAGCTTAACCTGGCTTTGGGGCAGCGCACGCAGTCCCTTGGGGCGTCCCATTCCCAGTCCAGGTCCGCGAGGGGGCCTTCAGGCCCGCCGGTGTCATGGTCACGCTCAAGGTCACGGTCGGAAAATCAGCCATCGGAGAGACCCCACTGCCACACCGACTGCCTGGAGGCGCCTCTCTCCCGCGCCTTCGGAAAGCTGGGGTGGGTGGTGGGCTCGCACCCCTGGATCTTCCTGCTGGCGCCCATTGCGCTGACGGCCATTCTGGGCACCGGCTTGATTTACTTACCCAAGGATAAAGAGGAAAACCTGGAGGAGCAGTACACCCCCATCGGGAGCCCGGCCAAGGCTGAGCGGCGCTTTGTGCAGGGACATTTCACCGCCAACGACTCTTACCACTTCTCCATCTCCAGGAAGAGCACTGAAGTCAATTTCGCTTGCATTCTGGCGGTCTCCAACACCACCTCCGTGCTGGAACAAGAAATCCTGGAAGAAATTAGTAAACTGGACGCTGCGATACAGGATCTGTATGTGACCAAGGAAAACGGAACCCAGACCCGCTACGATCAGGTGTGTGCTAAGAACGAGGATTTCTGCGTTCCCTCCAACCCGCTCCTGGCTGTCTGGCAGAGAAACAAAAACCTTGACCTGGGAAACGTCACCTTCCCAATCTTCAACCCAATAGGCCAGCCCATCTACCTGGCCGGGACCATTGGAGGAACGTTTTTAGGCAAGAGGATGGGAAAGAACCAGTTACTCGTGAGGGCCAAGGCCATGCGGCTGCTGTACTTCCTGAAGACTGAGGATGGCGAGGTCAACGAGCATAGCAAGATGTGGCTGATCCATTTCCTGAACCAATTTAGCAACATCGAAAAGAGTCTGGCCTTGAAGAAGATCCAGGTACCTGGTGGCTGGGCTTTAGAGGGAGGCCAGGAGAAGGTGGGAGGAATAAGGAAACTTTTCCCAAGGATCGTAACAGTAGCAGTCCCCAATTATTTGATGGAGTCCTTGCCTCAAAGCTGGGAGTGCTCTACTCTATTCAGTACTTAAACCAATGTCCTTAATCTCACACATCAAAGGATGCTACAAATCTTAAATCCTTAGCAGTGTTGGTGGAAAACACAAATTCTACATCCTCAAGGTAGGTCAGTTCCATACAGACATTGATCATCAGGTTTCCTAGTCAAATGACTTTGAAATTCCTACTTTTAGTTAAAGTCTTTGCTGTTTGGGGGAGCTCCCTAAAACTTGTTTGGAGTTCACTGAAATTAAAAACAAACAAAACAAAAAACCCAAGCAACCCAAAAAACATAACAACAACAAAAAACCCTTCAAACAGAAGTTCATAGTGTTTATGAAAAAAGAACTAGCTTAGCATTTTCTGAGTAAATTCTAGCACAGTGCCAGGCACATGCTAACAATTCTGTAATGTTGGGCCAGCAAGCCCTTTAATACTTGTGAATAAGCCTGGTAAAGTGAGACAGCTACTGGAAAAAGGCTTTGAATGCCAGGTCTTTCTGAAATATCAATGCACTTAAAATTGTAAAAGTCAAAAACTTAATGAAATTTAGAAAAAGGGACACTTTTCTGTGGCTATTTATGACTTCATGGTCTTATATAGAACTCAGATTTTGTATATTCAGAAGTTTTAAACTTTGGGTTTTTGCAAGAGACTTTGGAAATCATGCCATAGATTTGTGGGAAGAAGCAAATCTATGTTGTCTTCTTTATTCTAAAGTCATAGTCCACAAATTTTAACATGTCGTTTCAATGAATAAGCTGTAGTGTTTCAGTAGTTTTTGTCACTTACACACAAATATTGGAATGAAAAGTTATTTACTTGGGTATATTTTCTGTGGCAGGTGGTCTACTTTACATCACTTTCCAGACAACTGGAATTTCAAGCCACTTCTATGACAGTGATCCCTTTGTTTCACTTGGCATACCTTCTAATCATATTATTCGCAATCATATCATGCTACAGGTAAAGCAGTTTTATTAGTTGTTTAACTCTTTTAAAAAATATTTGTGTGTGGTGAAATACATATAAAAGATATAAAATATGTCATTTCAATAATTTTTCAGTGTGCAATTTAGTGGTATTAATTAGATTCACACTGTTGTACAACCATCACAACTATCTGGTTCTAAACATTTTTCATCACTCCAAACAATTTGTGTTAAGTCTCAGCCTGTAACCCACCATGGCCTCCCCACATCCCAATCCCTATTAACTTTTTAAAAAAAGATTTTATTTATTTATTTGACAGAGACAGCAAGAGAGGGAACACAAGCAGGGGGAGTAAGAGAGGGAGAAGCAGGCTTCCCCTCCAAACAATGAGCCCCACGCAGGGTGATCCCAGGACCCTGGGATCATGACCTGAGCCAAAGGCAAATGCTTAACCAACTGAGCCACCCACGTACAACCTTCCTCTCCGCCCCCCAGTTAATCTTTATCTTCTTTCTATTTTTATGAACTTGCCTATTCTAGAGATTTCATCTAAGCACACAATATTTGTTCTTTTGTGACTGGTTTATTTCACTTACCATAACATTTTCAAGGTTCAACTATGATGTAGCATGTATCAAAACTCCATTCCTTTTCCTGACTAATGTTTCATCATATATAAACAGTGCTGTTTATTCACTTGTCTGTTTTTGGGCATTTGGAATGTTTCCACCTTTTGGCTTTTGTGAATAATGTTGCAGTGAACATGGGTATACAAATATTTGTCTGAGTTGCTGTTTTCAATTGTTTTCAATACATTCCTAGGAGTTGAGTTGGCGAGTTATGTAATTCTGTGTTTAGCTCTTCTAAGAAGTGCCAAACCACTTGCCACAGGGGCTACCCCATTTTACATCCTACCAGCAGTGTAGGTTCTAATTTCCACACCCCCTCACCAACATTGATAACAGCTATCTTAGTAGTAGCAAATTGTGTTTAAATGTATATTTCCCTAATTATGAATGATGTTAAGTATCTTCATGTGCTTATTGGCCATTTGCCTGTCTTCTTTGGAGAGATATCTATGCAAGTCCTTTGCCCATTTATTTTCATTGGGTTGTTTGTCTTTTTGTTGTTGAGTCCTGCTGTTAATGAGTACTTTGTGTATTCTGGATATTAAACCTTTATCAGATTTGTAGAGACATCTGGGTGGCTCAGTTGGTTGAACATCCAGCTCTTGGTTTCAGCTCACATCATGATCTCAGGGTTGTGAGATCAAGCCCTGAGTCGGGCTTAGTGCTGGGCTGGAGCCCACTTAAGATTTTCAATCTCTCTCTTTCTCTGCCCCTCTCCCGTGCTCATGTTCTTGCTGGCTCATTCTCTCTTTCTTTCTCAAGAAAAGATATATGATTTATGAATATTTCCTCCCACTCTTTCATACAGTCTCTTCACTTTCTCGATAATGTCTTTAATGCGCAAAAGCTTTTAATTTTGAAGAAATCCAATTTATCTTTTACCATTTTTCTTTTGCTACTTATGCTTTTGGTGTTACATCTAGGAATCTGTTGACAAGTCCAAGGTCATGTACCTTTGCCCTGTTTCCTTCTAAGAATTGAAAACCTTTGATGGTTTTATCTTTTATATTTAAGTTGTTGATTGGTTTTAGTTCATTTTTGTATATGGTGTGAATAGAGGTCTAACTTCATTCTTGCACATATGGAAACCTAGTTGTCCAAGTACCATGTGATGAAGAGATTGTTCTTTCCCAGTTGACTGGATTTGGCATCCTTGTCAAAAATCAATTGGCTGTAGATATATGGGTCTATTTCTGTGGACTCTCAATTCTATTCCATTAGCCTACATGTCTGTTGATATGTCAGAACCACATTGTTTTAGTTGCTGTAGCTTTGTTGTGAGTTTTGAAATCTGGAAATCTCAGTCCTCCAATTCTTTTATTCTTTTTCATGATTATTTTGGATATCCATGGATTCTTGCAATTCCATATGAATTTGAGGGTTGACTTTTCCATCTCTTAAGAAAAGAAAAAGGCCATTGGAGTTTTGTAATAAAGATTATGTTGAATCTATAGGTTGCTTTAGGTGAGATTGACATCTGAACAATCTCAGTTTGGAAGAGAGGGCACTCTCTTTCTCCCCATGAACTAAGGATGACTTTCCATTAACTTAGGTCTTTATTTTCTTTTGCCAATTTTTAAAATTTTTAGTCTTTTATTTCCTTGGTTAAATTTATTTCTAAGTATTTTATTCTTTCAGACACTATATAAATGCAATTGCTTTATCATGTCATTTTTTGGATTGTTCATTGCACATAAATGGAAACACAACTGATTTTTCTGTGTTGATCTTGTATCTTGCAGCTTTGCTCAATTTGTTTATTAACTCTACTAGTTTTATTGTGGATTATTTGAAATTTTCATGTATAGAATCATATAATCTGTAAAAAGGAATAGTTACATTCTTCACTTCCAATTTGAGTTCCTTTTATTGCTCTTTCTTATCTAATTTCTCTGGCTAGCACTTCTATTTCAATGTTGAGTGTCATTGGTGAAAATGGGCATCTTTATCATGTTCCAGAATTTAGAGGGAAATCTTTCAGTCTTTCACTATTGAGTATAATGTTAGCTATACAGTTTTCATAAATGCACCTATCATTTTGAGGAAGTTCATTTCCATTCCTTGTTTTTTGAATATTTTTATTGTGTCACAGCTGGCGTGACAAATCGACCAGGAACATGAGGGTAAGAGGATGAAGAAAAGAACTCGAGAAGCAGAGAGATGGGGGCAGAAGGAGCACTGAGGAGGATGTCCAACAGTGCTAAGTTTATTCAAAGCATTAAGGCCATATATATAGTGATATTACAATAGGAGAAGCAATACATCTGATTCTAGTTAAACAACCAAGAGTTCCCACAATAGGAGGAGCAATACATCTGTGTCTAGTTAAACAACCATGAGTTCCCACTATAAGCAGACCTCGTGACGCCAAATGGCTGATGCCAGTACACTTGTTCTGAATTGATACAGCAAACCTGAAAGTAAGCTATGGGCTGTACTAGGGCAGCAAGGACCATCCATGAACTTATGACCCCAACCGAATTGTTCTCATTTGTTTAGCAAGCGTGTGGGAAGTCACGTAGGCAAGCACATAACACATAGCACAGACCCTTTCTCAGTGCTACTCAGCTTTTCCCGTCCTAAACCTTTTGTTAGGTTATTCGGACTTTAAAGGAGGCACAAGTCAGGGTCTGTTTTGGTCCTCGTCTCAAGCCTTATTGAGGCCTCCCACATTATTGTAAATGGGTATTAGGTCTTGTCAAATGCCTTTTCTGCATCTGTTGAGATGATCACATAGTTTTAATCCTTTGTCCTATTAGTGTGGTATATTATATTGATTGATTTTCCCATGTTGAACCTCTCTTGCATTCCTGGGATAAATCCCACTTGGTCATGATGTATAATCCTTTTAATATTCTATTGAACTGGGTTTACTAGAATTTTATTAAGGACATTTGCATCCATATTCATAAGAGATATTGATCTGTAGTTTTCTTCTTGTAGTCTTTATCTTGCATTAGTATTAGTGTTCCTTTTTCAATCTTTTGGAATGATTTGAGAATGATTGGTGTTAATTCTTTCTTATACCTTTAGTAAAATTCACCAGTACAATGATCTGGTCTTGGACTTTTCTTTTTTGGAAGGTTTTTGATTATTAATTCAATCTTTTTACTTGTTATATGTCTGTTGAGATTTTCTATTTCATTGTGAGTCAGTTTATGTCATTTGTTGGTGGTTCTTGGAATTTGTGCATTTCATCTAGGTTACCTAATTTGTTGGTGTAAGTTGTTTATAGTATTTTTAAAAATAATCCTTTCTATTTCTCTATAAGCAGTAGTAATATCTTCACTTTCATATCTGATTTAGTTATTTAGATCTTCTTTTTTCTTTGTCACTCTAGATAAAGGTTTGTCAATTTGCTGATTTTTTTTTAAATAGCCAAATTTTACTTCCATTGGTTCTCCTTTGTTTTTTCTATACTTAGTTTTATTTTTTATTATTCTAATCTTTCATTTCCTTCCTTTCTTCTGTTAGCTTTGGGTTTTGTTTTGTTTCTATTTCTATTAGATGTCTAATACCATAAAGTGATTTAATATCTTTTTCTTTTTTTAATGTAGTATAAATTTATCTGTGAGCACTACATCCAGTAAGTTCTGGTATGCTGTGTATTTGTTTTCATTTATTGATAAGTAATTTCTAATTTCCCATGTGATCTGTTCTTTGGCCCATTAGTTATTAAATAGAGAGTTAATTTCCATATAACTTGAATTATTCAGCTTTCCCTCTACTATTGATTTGGAGCATCACTCCATTGTTAGTTGAAAAGATGCTTTGTATAATTTCAATATTTTTACATTTTCAGACTTGTTTTGTAACCAAACATATGATCTATTCCAGAGAATGTTTCATGTGTGCTTGAGAATAATGTATATTCTGCTATCATTGGGTTGAGTGTTCTATGTATCTCTGTAAGTTGAACTGATTTATAGTGTTGTCCATTTCTTATGTTTCATTATAGAGTATCTGCCTGGATGTTTTATCCATTATTGAAAGTGGTATATTGAATTCTCCAACTATTATTGTAGAGCTACCTATTTTTCTCTGCAAGTCTGTCAATATTTGCTTCATGTATTTTTGGTCTCTACTGGTGGTGCATGTCTGTTTGTAGTTTTTAAATCCTCTTGATGAATTGGCCTTTTTATCAATATATAATGTCCTTTGTCTCTTTTAACTATTTTTAAAATAAAGTTTGTTTTGTCTTATATCAGTATATCCACCCCTGCTGTCCTTTGGTTACTACTCATATGGAATATCTTTATTCATCCTTTAACTTTCAATTTGTTTATGTCTTCGAATCTAGAGTTTCTTATAGACACCACATAGTTGAATCTTGCTATTTTATTCATTCTGTCAATCTCTACGTTTTGACTGGGGAGCTTAATCCATTTACATTTAAAATAACTGCTGAGGGGTGCCTGGGTGGCTCAGTGAGTTAAAGCCTCTGCTTTTGGCTCAGGTCATGATCCCAGGGTCCTGGGATGGAGCCCCATATTGGGCTCTGGGCTCAGCGGGAGCCTGCTTCCCTTTCTCTCTCTGCCTGCCTCTCTGCCTGCTTGTGATCTCTCTCTGTCAAATAAATAAATAAAATCTTAAAAAATAAAATAAAATAAAATAATTGCTGAGAATGAGGGCCTTCTGCTATTTTGCTATTTGTATTCTGTATATCTTACAGCTTTTTTATTCCTCATTTCATCCATTTATGCCTCTTGAATGTTTAGTTTTTATTTTTCTAGTGAGCTGTTTGATTCTCTTGTCATTCCCTTTGGCAGTGACTTTGTGAGATTTTCTTTAGGGTTACCATGGAGATTTATAATTCTCAATTTAAAACAATCTACATTAAACTGGTACAAACTTAACTTCAAATCAGATTTCCTAGAGTTCTCTGTTGTTTTTTAATGTGTTTATTTAAGACTGTAGTAGTCCATTTTCTTAGTGATTTTCCCAAAACATTATTGTAAAGACTGTAATTATTGTTTTTGTACTCACTGAAGTTTCTGTACCTTAGCTTTCATTTAGCTAGTGTCTTGACATAGATTTCCCTGGATGCCAGGAGCTCTCCCAATTTTTGCAACATGGTTCTAGCCTAGACCCTCCTTCAATACTTAGCAAGGCTTACACTGTGCCTGGGGATCAGCCCTAGGTGAAAGCTTAGAATTGGTTCCATACTGGTAACACAGCTGTTACTGCTTTAAGACTGCTGCTGCCTTAATGCTAATGCCACCTTGAGGCTGTGGCCCCTTTAATACATCTGTCACTTTATGGTCACTGTCACTTTAAGACTTCTACTACACTGGAGAGGGAGAGAGACATGGCATGTAAAATCACTATAAAAATTTTCAACAATTTTGAAGTGCTTCCCCACATTTTATTCAACATTTGTTTACTTGTTGTAAGCATTTGACTATTTTCCAGAGTTTATAGAATTCTGAAAATATATGCTGGTTTTTCTATATTTCTGGGGGTTGGGTGGAGTCATGAGACTTGTGAAATACCTACTCCAGGTTTTGTTGACGTCTAACACTAAACTCTCATTTTTTAAACTTTTTCCCCATTAGCAATAGTGTGCAATCACATAGAATAGTAAAAAGAAATAAAGAAATTGTGGTTAGGGATACTTGGGTGGCTCAGTCAGTTAAATATCTGCTTTTGGCTCAGGTCATGATCCCAGCATCCTGGGATTGAGTCCCACATGGGCTCCCTGCCTAGCAGGGAGCCTGCTTCTCCCTCGACCTCTGCCTGCCACTCCCCCTGCTTGTGCTCCCTCTCTCTCTCTCTAACAAATAAATAAGTAAAGTCTTTTAAAAAAAAGAAAAAAAGAAAAAGAAATTGTGGCCAGTTTTGTTTGATTTGGTGTATTTTTTTTACCTTACATATTTGCCAATTATGACCATTTGGAGGCAGATATGCTGATAGAACTAAACAACAAGTCCTGATTTCTAAGTTTGAACTAGTATTTTTAACTATATAAAAATAATCTTTAATTTAATTGACTTAGATATCTTCATTGTTCTGATGTGGGCTTTATCTTGTTAAGCACTTAAAAATTGTTATCTAGGCCTTAGGGTTAATTTAGTCTCTTGTGATCAGAAAGCTAAAATGTGAAAAATATCAACAAATAAAAGAATTTAGGTGTAGAAAGAACACTACGGATTATATCATCCCAGTGATTCTCACAGCAGAGTCACAGAGACAGCTCTTAAGTCTATGTATTCCGAGGCCTTTCCCTATTGAATCAAGTCTCTGGGGGTTCCGTTTGAAAATCTATATTTCAAAAGCTTGTCTACTTGATTCTCATTGGTAGGTTGATTTGGGAACAAACGATATAATTCAACCTCTAGATTTTAAGGTAGAGGAAAATGAGGCCCCAGTAGACAAAGGGAGTCAAATAACTACAATGGGTACCTCTTTGAGTCGGTAAACTACCTCACAGCTTTGTTATTCTGGAAAGAAAGACCACAATGCCCTAGAAAAGGAACAAACCAAAATACTAAAGAGGAGGCGTAGGAGGGAGGGAGGGAGCCATTGAGGGAGGAGGCAGAATGTGGGGAGGGAAAGACAAAATTCTGTCTTTTTCAAGTCAGTAGAGTTAAAAAAAATGTTAAACTCATGTGGAATCTACAAGGTACCAACAACTGGTTTGATAAAACTTGTCTACTAGATAGTTGGTTCTGAAGGTAGAAGTTTATATCAATTCTTGCTTATCTGACTTAAATGACTATGGACAGTAATACACAAAATAAATTCTGTACCAAAGGCAATTAGAAAATGATTTATATTTAGGTGTCTTTGAAGAATTTATGTGTTTGTAACCAACACACTGAACACATAGGACTCATGAGGAATACACATACAGCAACTTTGTTTTCGTTTTCCTTTGTTCTCTTTAAGTTTTGTAGGTAGAGCAGTTCTTCCTCTGCCCCATGAAAACTCAGGCAGGCCCTGTGACTTTTGTGGTCATTCTTAGGTAAGACAAAATCCTCTAGTCTGAATTAAAATGTCCATGTCTATGTAATAAACGAAACAAAATCATGTAATAAAAAAAAAAAGCAAAAAATAACTAGATTTGAAGCTAAGGTTCCCCCCCACCCCCATGCTGCCAGCACTCTTAGCCAGAGTGTGCTGCCTGGGATAGTCCTTAATGGGGAAAAAAGGGACTCACCAGTCCTCTTGTAGCACTTTTCTTCCTACTTCTCATCTTGCTAAGTTGGCTCTGGTTGGAGCATGCCCAAGGAGAAGAGAAAAAGGAGCAGGAAAATACTTAAGGTAAAGATGTTGCCATGATGGCTCAATTCATGCCTTTTCTGGTATCAAAAATAAAACCCATTCTCCTGTGAGAGTATTTCTAAGTTTCTTAGCACCTCTCACTCCTCTCTCTGTTATCACAGAGAATCTCTTCTCTGTGTTCTGGGTGGGGCCTCCTAGACAGTCCCTAAAACATTGCCTGTCCTGCTTGTCTCAGATCCTTCACAGGAAGGCTACTCCTTGCATACCTGCATTTGCCTCACACAGAAGCCTTGTTCAATTTAGGGTTCAATATTCATTGTCTCATAATGAAGTGATAAGAACAATAGTAAGACTTTTCCAACTTTATGCTCTAACCTGAACCTCATTCTACAGCACAGTAGTTGAGCTTCTAGACTATTTCAAACTTGTCTAACATTTTGGAAATGTCAAAACTTACCCCAAATATTCAATCAGTTTCTGAAACAATCTGGGGAAAATCTTTCCCTTCTCAAATACACTGGAAATTATTGTTTACTCATAGGAGACATGATTACCTTTCGAGGAAGATAAGGATCTCTCACCAAACATAGAGATTGTTTTCTAAGCACAATAATTTCTAGTTTAGCCCTTGTCTGCTAAGTGAATTAAAAAGTCAGAGAATGGACCAGCTTGGTGTCAGTGATGCCCAAATAAGCCTGAGCACTGGAATCATATGAGGAAAGATTTAGACATTCAGACTCTGCAGCTTCCCTACAAACTTATCGTGTCAGAATCTGCAGAGCTAGGTTCCAGGAAATCCAAAGTTTTAAGACCCTCCTAGGTCATTCTGATAAACTGCTTAAAACCAAATCCATCTAGGACACTGGAATATCTGCAAATGTATTCACCAAATTCTTACAGTGTTCACCTTCAAATTTTTTCTTCCATGGTCTATTGAACATTAAAATAAAGGTCATTGAGGAGTGCCTGGGTGGCTCAGTGGGTTAAAGCCTCTGCCTTCGGCTAGGGCCATGGTCTCAGGGTCCTGGGATCAAGCCCCATGTTGGGCTCTCTGCTCAGTGGGGAGCCTGCTTCCTCCTTCCTCTCTGCTTTCCTCTCTGCCTGCTTGTGATCTCTGTCTGTCAAATAAATAAATAAAATGTTTTTAAAAATAATAAAAATAAATTAAAATAAAGGTCATTGAGAAAAAGTCAACTCCGCAATTAAAATCATGCCTTCCACCCTCTGGAAAATTTATACCAAAAAATCCAGAAACTTGAAAGAGGGAATGGAAATAAATGTGTCATATGTAACTTTTATCCTCCTTAATTTTTCTGATTTCAGAGTTCATCTTTGTTACCTTCTTCTTTTAAACTGCCATAAGAAGCCAGTATTTTTTAAAATTATTTTTTAATTTTTATAAATTAACATATAATGTATTATTAGCTCCAGGGGCACAGGTTTGTGAATCAACAGGTTTACACACTTAACAGCACTCACCATAGCACACACTCTCCCTAGTGTCCATAACCCAACCACCCTTTCCCTACCCACCTCCCCCCGGCAACCCTCAGTTTGTTTTGTGAGATTAAGAGTCTCTTATGGTTTGTCTCCTTCCTGATACCATCTTGTTTCATTTATTCATTTCCTACCCTCCAAGTCCCCCACATTGCCTCTCAACTTTCTTATATCAGGGAGATCATATGATCATTATCTTTCTCTGATTGACTTATTTTGCTCAGCATAATACCCTCTAGTTCTATCCACGTTGTCGCAAACGGCAAGATTTCATTTCTTTTGATGGCTGCATAGTGTTCCATTGTATATTTATATACCACATCTTCTTTATCCATTTATCTGTGGATGAACATCTAGGTTCTTTCCATCGTTTGGCTATTGTGGACCTTGCTGCTATAAACATTTAGGTGCCCATGCCCCTTCGGATCACTACATTTGTATTTTTAGGGTAAATATCCAGTAGTGCAATTACTGGATTGTAAGGTAGCTCTATTTTCAAGTTTTTGAGGAACCTCCACACTGTTTTCCAGAGTGGTTGCACCAGCTTGCATTCCCACGAACAGTGTAGGAGGGTTCCCCTTTCTCCGCATCCTCGCCAGCATCTGTCATTTCCTGACTTGCTAATTTTAGCCATTCTGAGTGGTATGAGGTGGTATCTAACTGTGGTTTTGTTTGTATTTCCCTGATGCCGAGTGATGTGGAGCACTTTTTCATGTGTCTGTTGGCCATTTGGATGTCTTCTTTGCAGAAATGTCTGTTCATGTCCTCTGCCCATTTCTTGATTGGATTATTTGTTCTTTGGGTGTTGAGTTTGCTAAGCTCTTTATAGATTTTGGATACTAGCCCTTTATCTGATATGTCCTTTGCAAATATCTTCTCCCATTCTGTCAGTTGTATTTTGGTTTTGTTGCCTGTTTCCTGTGCTGTGCAAAAGCTTTTGATCTTGATGATGTCTCAATAGTTCATTTTTGCCCTTGTTTCCCTTGCCTTTGGCAATGTTTCTAGGAAGAAGTTGCTGCGGCTGAGGTCAAAGAGATTGCTATCTATGTTCTCCTCAAGGATTTTGATGGATTCCTTTCTCACATTGAGGTTCTTCATCCATTTTGAGTTTATTTTCATGTGTGGTGTAAGGAAATGGTCCAATTTCATTTTTCTGCATGTGGCTGTCTAATTTTCCCAACACCATTTGTTGAAGAGACTCTCTTTTTTCCAGTGGACATTCTTCCCTGCTTTGTTGAAGATTAGTTGACCATAGAGTTGAGGGTCTATTTCTGGGCTCTCTATTCTGTTCCATTGATCTATGTGTCTGTTTTTGTGCCGGTACCATATTGTCTTGATGATGATAGTTTTGTAATAGAGCTTGAAGTCTGGAATTGTGATGCCACCAACTTTGGTTTTCTTTTTCAACATTTCCCAATAGGGATTGCATTAAACTTGTCGACTGCTTTAGACATTTTCACAATATTTGTTCTTACAATCCATGAACATGAAACATTTTTTCATTTCTTTGTGCCTTCCTCAATTTCTTTCATGAGGATTTTATATTTTTCTGAGTACATATTCTTTGCCTCTTGGTTATGTTTATTCCTAGGTATTTTATGGTTTGGGGTGCAATTGTAAATAGGATCGACTCCTTAATTTCTCTTCCTTCTGTCTTGTTGCTGGTGTATAGAAATGCAACTGATTTCTGTGCATTGATTTTATATCCTGACACTTTACTGAATTCCTGTACAAGTTCTAGCAGACTTGGAGTGGAGTCTTTTGGGTTTTCCACATAAAGTATCATATCATCTGCAAAGAGTGATAGTTTGACTTCTTCTTTGCTGATTTGGATGCCTTTAATTTCTTCTTGTTGTCTGATTGCTGAGGCTGGACTTCTAGTACTATGTTGAATAGCAGTGGTGATAGTGGATAGCCCTGCCATGTTCCTGACTTTAGCAGAAAAGCTCTCAGTTTTTTCCATTGAGAATGATATTCGCTGCGGATTTTTCATGGATAAGCCAGTATTGTTTTAATAAAGTATTCATCATAGTCAAAATTTAGTCTAACAAAGCAACTTATTTTTGCTCTGGAATTTTGTCTGTGTGTTTGATTTAGGGCCCAGAATTTAACTCCTAGAACTGGTAGAGTGACAGAACGTGAGCTACAACCATGGTGCAGAATATTTTTTTATAATAAGAAAGTTTATCTATTTTACTGTTACAACAGTAAAAGGTCTTTAGTCATGTTGATAGTGTATTAGAATCAGTGCTTCTGTTTCCATAGTTGACTCTTAGGTTTCAATCCAAACTTAGTTTGTCTTTCCTACTAAAAATGTCTAGAGATGAGTATCAGTTTTGAAGCACTTAACAAACAAGTGAAATATAAATTTTAAAATTTTAAAATGTAATGTGGTGGGCACCTGGCAGGCTCAGTCAGTTAAGCATCTGCCTTTAGCTCAGGTCATGATCAGAGGGTCCTGGGGTCAAGTCCCACATCAGGTTCCCTGCTTAGCAGGGAGCCTGCTTCTCCCTCTGCCTGCCACTCCCCCTGCTTGTGGTCCCTCTCTCTCTCTTTCTCTGACAAATAAATAAATAATCTTTTAAAAAAGTATAATGTTGTGGCTGTTGGGTAGGTAAAGTACTGAACTTACACTTTAAAATGCTGTCTATATACTCCCACTTCTGGGAAATAAGCCCAGGCTGTGTTATTCTAAATGGACTACATTTCCAATTCTTTTGCAATTAGTAGCAACTTTTCTAGAGCCCACTTCAGCAGTAGATGAAAATCCTGAAAACGTCTTAGGAGGAGTCTTTCTACATTTTGCTAACCAAAATACATATTGAACTGGCTCTGAAATACATGAGCTATTTAGGCTTGCATCTACAGTGAGCTGGAGTCGAGGGTTGGGTGAAAAGAGCACTGGATATGGATACTTAATTTGCTAAGACTTGCCCTCCATTTGCTGTTGTAGTCCATTTATACCCTTTGAAGAACAGAGTGGAATTAACCATCAGGAGTGTTTTAGTATAACTCTGTGGTTCTCAACTACCAGTCAGTGGAGTAGTTGCTTGCTTTGCTGCAGAAGAATCACCTAGAAAGTTTTGTAAAAGCTCATATAGCTTTTCTGTTCCCTCTCCTTTTTCCCACTTGGTCTGGGATAGTGCCTGGGAATTAAAGGTCTCCACTAGACTAGCATGGGAATTATTGCCCAAGAGCCTTCTGAACAGGTGTCCAAGTCAAAAATGTTACAAACTGATGGAATTTCAGTATAGAACCTACCACCACAAATCCCATGATTTTTCCTTCCAAACTTACAGGTGTGACTGCGTACGTAACAAAATGTGGACCGCAGCCTTTGGGGTGATTTCTGCTGCCTTGGCAGTGGTGAGCGGCTTTGGCCTGATGTTGTACATGGGGGTGCCATTTGTGATTATAGTTGCAAATTCACCATTTCTTA
The DNA here is from genome assembly GCF_964662115.1 of Mustela nivalis. NCBI lineage: Eukaryota > Metazoa > Chordata > Mammalia > Carnivora > Mustelidae > Mustela > Mustela nivalis. The sequence goes on from NC_139026.1 coordinate 136,830,824, forward strand.
TTCTGGGTGAGTAAAACAAAACATGAGGCTTCATGTTGTATATGTGGGGGTGTGGGGTAGATAAGGGAGGGAGTTTAGGTTAGATTAAGCAAAATAATTATATTTGGGTGGATCTATAGATCCAAAATGAGGTGATAGAAAAAAAGAAAATAAAATTGAATTGTGTGTCTTTAGAGGGAGAAAATCTAGCACCCCAAATGGAAAAACACAGACAAGGGACATGAACAGATGGGTCACCCCCAAAACCAAAATATGAATTACTGGAAATAATAAGAAAAAAAATTGACCTCTCAATTAACCAAGGGATACAAATTAAAACAAAAATGAGACACCTTGTTTTCATATTGGATTAATGAATATTGGCAAGATTGAAGGAAGGTTGTTTGAAAATGAACACTCATCCTGCTACGGGAAAACTGTAACCTGGTACACCCTTTTTTAAGTCCAGTTTTGCAAATCAAAAGACTTAAAAATTAAACAGGGAATGTGTTTGACTTACTGATTCCACTTCCTAGAAATCTGTCCTAATAATTGGACAAGTGCTCAAAAAGTGAAAGCATGTTCACTTTGGCATTATTTAGAACAGGAATGTTTTAAAAACCATTTAATTTCCTATCACATGGGATTGGGCAACACAAATGTAGCATATTAAAATTGTGAATCATATTCAGTCCTTAGAAAGAGGTAGATTTATAAGATATATAAAGTAGACAAAAGATATATAACCACTACCAGAAAAATGCTTGTTATGAAACAGGGTGTTCAAAATAGAAAGATATAGTTGTATTGGTGTATTTGCATAGAGTAAATTCCAGATGTATATAAGTAAAAATGAAGGGTGGAATTACAGCTGTTTAAATTTTTTCTCCATATTTTCCTGTATTTGCAGAATTTATTTTATAATAAGCATGAGAAAACAAAGGTGTTTCTATTTGAGAAAGTAAGGAGCTTGGAAGAGGTAGTATTTGGTTTCCTAGGGGAGAGAGTGGATGAGCTGTATGCTGGATGTCAGGGCATCGCTTCCTGGTACACAGCCATACTTAGTCACTCATCAACCCCCCACAGCCATTAATAACAAGGTTAAGGTGTATGTAATTGATTTCATGTAAACCAGGATTGTAAAGTTTGTGTATTCACAGGAGTCTGAATGGCTCTGTGTGTGTGTGATTTAAGCAACTCAAGAAGTGTGTGAGGACAATTTCTGAATAAGGTTCTATAAATAATAAAACTGGTTTTTAGGGTACCTGGGTGGCTCAGGGGGTTAAGCCTCTGCCTTCTAACTCGGGTCATGATCTCAGGGTTCTGGGATCGAGTCCTGCATCGGTCTCTCTGCTCAGCAGAGAGCCTGCTTCCTCCTCTCTCTCTGCCTACTTGTGATCTCTCTCTGTCAAATAAATAAATAAAATCTTTTTAAAAAATAAAAATAAATAAAACTAGTTTTTAAATACCTAGTAAATATCAATGAGTTAATTCTTTGTCCTTAGTACTTCTGATTCTTCCCTTTTGTCCAGCTGAGTACAACTGAAATCCTCAAGGCCGCTAGCCATGCGACGTCAGGATGCATTTGTGACATTCTGTGTAGCCTTATGTTAATTTAGATCCTTCTGCCTTCTTGATCATACCCAGAGAACATCTGATTAGAGGCAAAGTTGCAATTCCTAGTACCCTCCTGTAGAGAAGATACCCCCAAATTGAAGTAGAGATCAGCATTTTATTCCACTTTGTTTATTTCCTTGTTTATTTTATTTTTTTTTCTATCCTTGTTTATTTTATTGAGTTTGTATCAATATACACGGGTGAAAGTAGTGTGAACTCTAGAAGAAAGCTTGAGGCAGGTGAAACTTATCTGCAAATGCTCTTGCTGTCCTCACTCTATACCCTTTCTTCTTTCTAGTCCTCCTTTGCAAGTTTTCAGTGGTGATTTCAAAGTCCTCAAATGTTCTGTCCTCTCTATTCCATCAAGAAATATCCTTATGGAAAAGGATTACCTTGTAGATATTAATATGCAAGGGGTCTTTTTTTTTTTTAAGATTTTACTTATTTATTTTACAGAGATCACAAGTAGGCAGAAAGGCAGGCAGAGAGAGAGAGGAGGAAGCAGGCTCCCTGCTGAGCAGAGAGCCCAATGCGGGTCTCGATCCCGGGACCCTGGGATCATGACCTGAGTCGAAGGCAGAGGCTTTAACCTACTGAGTCACCCAGGCACCCTTATGCAAAGGATTCTTGAAATTTACTTTGGTGCATGTGTCTGATATCAAGAGTACTTGTATTTTAATAATAATGCCTTAACCTGGGAAAGTTTAAGTTTAAGTGATAACATTCTGGGTATCAAAAACAGGCTTGGAGGAAAACGATCTGTGTGTGTGTGTGTGTGTGTGTGTGTGTGTACTATGTGGTGCCTCTCAAATCCTACCACATCGATACTTAGATGCTAACTGTAGAACAGATAAGTCCAGCTTATATTTTAAGCAACAGAACGTTGGCTCAATGTGTCTGTACATTTGTGTACAGTGGTTTATGAGGGAAAATGGTCTCTCAGATAATCCAGTGGAATCAAAGATAGCATTGCTAATCCTGCTTCAGCTAACATCCATAACAGGTTTCCTGACTCATTGTTAAAACCCTGCACGAAGACTAGGAACAGAGTATCCGGTCTATCCCATGCTATGTACAAATAACAGGAGGACATACAAAGCCCGGAGTTGTTACAGAGGAAGGGCTGAATTCTGGTGTGGCTTCAGAGGCAACCAAAGGAGGCAACAGAGAACAGAGTATCAAAGCACAGATTGGGCGAGATAAATTAGACCTTAAGAGATGGACAAAGAAGATGGTTTGAGTTTATGCATTTAATTTTTAATGGATATTAATATGTATGAAGATGGCTTTTTTTTTTTAACAGGTGTCGGGGTTGATGATATGTTCATAATGATTTCTGCCTGGCAGAAGACCAGCCTCATGGATAACATAAAACAGCGTCTGTCCAGTGTCTATTCCAAAGTGGCAGTGTCGATTACAATTACCACCATCACCAACGTCCTGGCCTTCTATACAGGGATTATGACCTCTTTCAGGTCCGTACAGTACTTTTGCATCTATACAGGAACAACCCTGCTCTTTTGTTATTTCTATAACATCACCTGTTTTGGGGCCTTTCTGGCCCTAGATGGTGAAAGAGAAAGAGTCTGTCTACGCTGGTTGAAAAAGCCAGAAACTCCTGATCAAAAATGTTCCTCATTAAAAAGATCCTGCTGTCTTCCATGTGATTCTCTCCCGGAAGAAGAAGAAACTGATGTTCATCCAATGAATGTGTTCTTTCGAGACTATTTTGGCCCTTTTCTCACAAGAACTGAGTCCAAATTTTTTGTAGTGCTTTTATACATTTTGTACATCATAAGTAGCATTTATGGGTGTTTCCAAGTGCAGGAAGGTTTAGACCTTCGAAATTTGGCAAGTGACGATTCCTACATCACACCATATTTTAATGTAGAAGAAGAATATTTTTCAGATTATGGTCCCAGAGTTATGGTTATTGTTACAGAAACTCTTAACTACTGGGATGAAGGTGTTAGGCCAAAACTGGAAATATGTCTGTCAGATTTGGAAAACAGTGACTATGTAGATAAAAGTCTTACAGAGTTTTGGTTACGAGAGTATGTGCAATATACGGAAAAGAGCCAGCAAGATGTAAATGATAAGGATACTTTTATGAATAATTTGCCGAATTTTTTAACACATTTTCCACTTTTTATGTATGATATTAACATTTCATCATCACATGAAATCATTTCTTCCCGGGGCTTCATTCAGACCGTGGGTGTTTCTTCTTCAATCAATAAGAAGACGATGTTATCCCAGTTACGAAGCAAAGCTGAAAAGTGCGAAATTCCCCTAATGGTGTATAACCAGGCATTCATATATTTTGATCAGTATACTGCAATATTAGAAAATACTGTTCGAAATGTCATTGTTGCATCAACTGCTATGTTCATTGTTTCCTTATTGTTAATTCCTCACCCACTGTGTTCCTTGTGGGTAACTTTTGCTATTGCTTCTGTGATTGTGGGAGTAACGGGTTTCATGGCATTCTGGAATGTCAATCTTGATTCCATATCCATGATTAATCTTGTCATTTGTATAGGGTTTTCTTTCGATTTTTCTGCACACATTTCTTATGCATTTGTTTCCAGTTCTAAGCCCTCAGTAAACCAAAAAACAATTGAGGCGTTGTATCTGCTAGGCTATCCAGTGTTACAAAGTGCACTTTCAACAGTAATAGGGGTGTGTGTTTTATCTGCAGCTAAAGCATACATCTTCAGGACATTTTTTAAGATTATGTTTCTTGTTATGGTATTTGGGGCTGCTCACGGCCTAATTTTTATTCCAGTATTCTTAACCTTTTTTTGAAGGTTTGTTTGAATACTGCTAACAAATCAAAGACCAATTTTAGAATTCCTCATTGCCAGAATCCAATCTGATAAAAACGCACTATCAGAAATAGTCCATAAACTTAAAGGCATGTTTCCTTGGCTTGGAAATCCTGTTTAAAGATGTTATTTTAAATATCCTGAGAAAAATTAATTAGTCTTACATTAAAATATCTTTACTAAATTAGGAAGTGTTGTCATCTTTATTATAGTCTATACAATCAAGCATAAGGTATGACTTTCCAATTATTTTTTCCTTTTGTTTCACTGATAGAAGTTTATGCCTGGAATTCAAATATTTTATATGTTATAATATAAATGGAATATTATTTTCATTGTACCTCCTCTATCATTATTATGTAAAAGTACAACTTATTATTTATTCTCCCAGTCTGGGGCTTTGTATGCATTTTCTTAATGGTATATTTTGATAAACTGAAATTTTTAAGTTTTGAAATCCAATTTATCATTTTTTAATGACCAATGTTTTCTGTGTCCTAAGAAGACTTTGTCTATTCCAAGATGACAAAAAAATCCACCTATGATATCTTCTCAAAGCTCATAGTTTTAATTTTACATTGAAGTCTGTGATCCATAAATCTTTTGTTGAGAAGTGTGGGTAGAAGTTCATTATCTTCCCATAATAGTTATCATCCAGTTTTCCAGCATCATTAGTAAAAAGTCTATATTTTCAGCATAGGATTAATTTGGCACCTCTGTCAAAGAATCAGCTGACAATTTATGTGTGGTTCTATTTCTGTGCATTAATCTGTCTGTCTATCCTAAAGCCAATACCACAGTGCCTTGATTATTAAACCTTTATATTAAATCGTGAAATTAGGTTGTATAATGTGTCCAACATTTTTTTCTTTTCCAAATTATTTTGGCTATTCTTGGTTCTTAGCATTTAGATACTAATTTTAGAATCACTTGTCAATTTATCAGAAAGCTTTCTGTGTTCATGACTCAGTTATAGTGAATCTACACTTTAATTTGGGGAAAATAGGTATCTTAGCCATTTGGAATCTTCTAATCTATGAACATGGTTTATCTCTCCATTTATTTGTGTCTTCTTTAATTTTCCTCAGGACTACCTTATAGATTTAGGTAGATTTACTTCCAAGTATTTTCATCTTTATGGCTTGTAAATAAATTTAAATTCTTTTTCCATTTTCTTTTTACTACTATATAAAAGTACAGCCGACTCAGGTATACCTACGTTATATTGTGTAACATTGTTAGGCTCATTTATTAGTTCTTGTTGATCCTTGTAGTTTCTTTAGCAGTTTTTATCTGTGCAATTATGTAAAGGACATATAAAGGCCATTTTATTTCTTCCCATATAGTCTTTCTCTCTTACTTGACTAATTGCACTGGCTTAAAACATCCAGTAAAATGTGGGAAAACACAATAAAGGCATATCTTATTGCCATGTTCCCAACTCTGAAATGTTCAATATTTCATCACTAAATATGATAGCTACCTGGAGGTATGTCATAGCTGTTTCTATCAGATTGGGGAAGTTTCCTTTTCCTTCCAGAGTGCTGAGATGTTTTACCATGGATGCATATTGAATTCTGTCAACTAATTTTTGTCCATCTATTTAGATGATCATTTTTCTATTTTAATCTATGAATGTGACAATTTATGTTGCATGACTTTTTAGTGTATTTATCAACCTTGCATTCCTAAGATGACTCACATTAGGTCATGGCATATTAGTGTTACCATATATTACTGTCTTTGTTTTGTCATTTTTTCAATGATATTTGTTCCTGTGATCATGAGGGATATTGGTCTGCCTTTCCCTTTTCTCATAATGTCTTCTTCAGGTTTTGATAGCAGGGTTATGCTTCCCTCAGGAAATGAACTGGTAAATATTCCTCTTCTATTTTCTGAAATATATGATGTATGGTTGATACAATTTCTTACTTAAATGTTTAGTAGAATTCACTAGTGAAGTCAACTGGGCATAGAGCTTTTCTGGAAAGTTTTTTTTTTAATTTAAAATTAACTTTCTTTAACAAATATAAGGACATTCAGATGTTTCGTTTGGTATGTTTTAATTATCCCTTTTAGCTAAATGGACAATGGATAATTTTCTTATTATCATTTTAATGTCTCTAGTGATGTCCCCTGTGCAATTCTTGATATTGGTAATTTGTATTATATCCCTTTTATTTCTTGATCAAGGAATTATCAATTTTATTAAATCTTTCTAAGAACCAACTGTTGACTTTATTGATTTCTCCTTTTATTTCTCTATTTGCTGCTTCACTGCCTTCTACTCTTTGCTCCTTCTTGTTTTCTACTTTGAGTTTAATTTTCTCCTCATTTTCCAGCTCTTTAAGGTAGTAGCTTGATTTTAAACCTTTATTCTTCAAAGAAAGTATTTTGTGCTATATATAACCTTCTTACTACTGTTTTTTTTTTAATTTTTTATTTTTTATATACATATATTTTTATCCCCAGGGGTACAGGTCTGTGAATCACCAGGTTTACACACTTCACAGCACTCACCAAAGCACATACCCTCCCCAATGTCCATAATCCAACCCCCCTCTCCCAAACCCCCTCCCCCCAGCAACCCTCAGTTTGTTTTGTGAGATTAAGAGTCACTTATGGTTTGTCTCCCTCCCAATCCCATCTTGTTTCATTTATTCTTCTTCTACCCACTTAAGCCTCCATGTTGCATCACCACTTCCTCATATCAGGGAGATCATATGATAGTTGTCTTTCTCTGCTTGACTTATTTCACTAAGCATGATACGCTCTAGTTCCATCCATGTTGTTGCAAATGGCAAGATTTCATTTCTTTTGATGGCTGCATAGTATTCCATTGTGTATATATACCACATCTTCTTGATCCATTCATCTGTTGATGGACATCTAGGTTCTTTCCATAGTTTGGCTATTGTGGACATAGCTGCTATAAACATTCGGGTGCACGTGCCCCTTTGGATCACTACATTTGTATCTTTAGGGTAAATACCCAATAGTGCAATTGCTGGGTCATAGGGCAGTTCTATTTTCAACATTTTGAGCAACCTCCATGCTGTTTTCCAGAGTGGCTGCACCAGCTTGCATTCCCACCAACAGTGTAGGAGGGTTCCCCTTTCTCCGCATCCTCGCCAGCATCTGTCATTTCCTGACTTGTTGATTTTAGCCATTCTGACTGGTGTGAGGTGATATCTCATTGTGGTTTTGATTTGTATTTCCCTGATGCCGAGTGATATGGAGCACTTTGTCATGTGTCTGTTGGCCATCTGGATGTCTTCTTTGCAGAAATGTCTGTTCATGTCCTCTGCCCATTTCTTGATTGGATTATTTGTTCTTTGGGTATTGAGTTTGCTAAGTTCTTTATAGATTCTGGACACTAGTCCTTTATCTGATATGTCGTTTGCAAATATCTTCTCCCATTCTGTCAGTTGTCTTTTGATTTTGTTAACTGTTTCCTTTGCTGTGCAAAAGCTTTTGATCTTGATGAAATCCCAATAGTTCATTTTTTCCCTTGCTTCCCTTGCCTTTTGCATTGTTCCTAGGAAGATGTTGCTGCGGCAGAGGTCGAAGAGGTTGCTGCCTGTGTTCTCCTCAAGGATTTTGATGGATTCCTTTCGCACATTGAGGTCCTTCATCCATTTTGAGTCTATTTTTGTGTGTGGTGTAAGGAAATGGTCCAATTTCATTTTTCTGCATGTGGCTGTCCAATTTTCCCAGCACCATTTATTGAAGAGGCTGTCTTTTTTCCATTGGACATTCTTTCCTGCTTTGTCGAAGATGAGTTGACCATAGATTTGAGGGTCTATTTCTGGGCTCTCTATTCTGTTCCATTGATCTATGTGTCTGTTTTTGTGCCAGTACCATGCTGTCTTGATGATGACAGCTTTGTAATAGAGCTTGAAGTCCGGAATTGTGATGCCACCAACGTTGGCTTTCTTTTTCAATATCCCTTTGGCTATTCGAGGTCTTTTCTGGTTCCATATAAATTTTAGCATTATTTGTTCCATTTCTTTGAAAAAGATGGATGGTACTTTGATAGGAATTGCATTAAATGTGTAGATTGCTTTAGGTAGCATAGACATTTTCACAATATTTATTCTTCCAATCCAGGAGCACGGAACATTTTTCCATTTCTTTGTGTCTTCCTCAATTTCTTTCATGAGTACTTTATAGTTTTCTGAGTATAGATTCTGTGTCTCTTTGGTTAGGTTTATTCCTAGGTATCTTATGGTTTTGGATGCAATTGTAAATGGGATTGACTCCTTAATATCTCTTTCTTCTGTCTTGCTGTTGGTGTAGAGAAATGCAACTGATTTCTGTGCATTGATTTTATATCCTGACACTTTACTGAATTTTTGTATAAGTTCTAGCAGTTTTGGAGTGGAGCCCTTTGGGTTTTCCACATATAGTATCATATCATCTGCGAAGAGTGATAATTTGACTTCTTCTTTGCCGATTTGGATGCCTTTAATTTCCTTTTGTTGTCTGATTGCTGAGGCTAGGACCTCTAGTACTATGTTGAATAGCAGTGGTGATAATGGACATCCCTGCCGTGTTCCTAACCTTAGTGGAAAAGCTTTCAGTTTTTCTCATTGAGAATGATATTTGCTGTATCCACAAATTTTTATACAATGGGTGTTCCTTAACACTCCTTTAAATAAGTTCCCATTTCTTTTGTGATTTCTTCTTTGATCATGGACCAAATGATCATTCCTTTGCTTTCCCTTCATTTTTTTTAAAAAGAATAATTTAACTAGATTTAGGACTCTGGGTTGAGAGGTTTTTTCAGCACTTAAAAAATGTCATCGCATTGTCTACTTGATTAGAATCCAGTTTCCACTGTTATACTATTCTTCTCTATAGAATATGTGTTTTACAATAGCTGCCTTTAATATTTTCCTTTGGTACTTGTTTTTAGCAATTTGACTATGATGTGGTGGTGTGGTGTTATTTTCTATTCAACTTTCTTTGGGTATCTTGAGCTTTTAGGACCTGTAGCTTGATATTTTCTATCATATTTAGAAATATTTTAGCCTTTATTTCTTGAAATATTTTTCTGCAACATTGTCTCTATCCTCTCTTTCTGGGACTCTAATTACAAATATGTTTGTTATTTTTAGTTGGTGCATAATATTGTAATATTCTTCAAGTTTGCATTTAGTCATTAATAAATTTGAATTTGTTGACACCTTCAATAGACTCTTCTCTTTAACCCATATTTTATTGAAGAAACAGTCTTTCTACATATGGTGAGATTCCTCAGGAATATTCTCAGGAATATTCCTCAGGAATAGTCTACTTTGTGAAGTTTATTAATAATGCTTTTGTGTATGGAAATATTGAAATAATTCAGTCAGTATATGTTCATCTATGTCTCTTTTTATTTTATTGATATTATCATTCTTAGAAAATATTTTATAGCACAAAATTCATCAAATAAATTCTCAATATCTCTGATTATCTTCAATATTTGGCCAACAATTGGAGGTGTTGCAAAATAATAGGTCTTTCATTACAGAATGTAAATTTATCCCCCAAATGGAAGCTCATCAAAAAATTCTTCTCCCAAGTTAAGAAATTACAAAACACAATTATAAAATTGCAAAATTAATTAGATACATTGTTTAAGCTCTCCTTGTTTGATTTGTTCATTTCTTCCTGGCTTTTGTAGTGATGAATTCAATGGCTTCTTTTTTTTTTTTTTTTTTACTTTTAATTTTTTATTTTTGAATTCAATGGCTTCTTACACACTTTGTTTTGAATAATTCCAATTTGCTAAACACTTCAAAGCTTTATGTTTCTTTGGTCTTGCCTTCATTGAACACTTGATTAGAGACCACAACTGATTTTGAACAAATTGCAACAAGAACAAATAGAGGACTCATTCACAAACTAGTCCAATACCATTGTAGTGCACTAGATTGATTTTCAAAGTAGTTTTTCAAAGAGTCAAGCATTTGTCAAATCTGGCTGATGTTGGACAGTTAAGAAAACAATGTACATATTGTCATGCTTGAATATTTTTAAATTCAATGTCTGCTTTATCAGCAAATATTTATTGTTCACTTATTTCAGGTATTTTATTAGCTCATCTTGTTCCTTCTGCATGTATTCCTCAGATGTAATCTTTGATTACCTATTCATATTTACAAATGAAGCCTATTTTGCTTAGTATAGGTTATTATTAAGTTTACTATGTGATTGTTAATTCTATCTCCAGCAGCCAAAACTGGTTTTCCACTATTGTCCTGGTATACCACCTAATTTAAATTAAATTATATGTCTTATTTTAAATGAAGTATTATTATTATTAATAGATGAATTAAAATAAGCCTGGATTGGTTTGATATACTTCTGCTTTTTACTTTCAGATACTTCCTGGTCTAGTGATGTGGATGACACACGTGCACTGAATAGAATTCTCACTTTAACATGTGGTTAACTCTGAAAGTCACCCATGATAAATCACCTCGTTAGTTGTTATGCAACTAACACTTCCCTTCCACTGACAGTTGGCAGAGTACTCACTGAATAAAATGAAGTGTGCTCAGACACGAGTGGTTAGGGACAGCTATCTCCTCACGGGATACTTTATTGGTAAAGCCGTACTAGCCACTTTAATAATATGGCCCAACATTTTAGTGGCTTATCCCAATGGAAGAATGTTTCTCACTCATGTAATAATCACAGTAGATTTTCCTAGTTAGTGAGTAGCTATCTTGCTATCTTGACCATGGTAGTTCAGGGACCCAAATTTCTGCCAACTTACAGTGCCACAATTTAAATGGGTTCCTCTGTTGCCTCAGTCTAGATGGCAGAACAGAGAACTTCTTAAAGGTCTTGGCCTATAGGTGATACACATCACTTCTGCTTAAATTCTGTACTTGATTACAGGCCACATGGCTACACATGTAGGCCAAAGGGACTAGAATATGTAGTCCTTGAGTGGGCACCCATATTTCAATTGCCATTCCATATTATGGAAAGACGGCACAATTTTTGCTTAACAGCAAGCACTCAATGTCATTGATTCTTAACCTCTTACACTACACAAAAATAAATTCCAGATGGTTATTTAAATTTTTTATGTAGTAGCTAATTACAATCACAAAGTCTGTCTATTATGACACAAAATCTAGAACTCATAAAAGCAAAGTGTTAATTCACCTACAAACATGTGCCATGGTCACCAACAGAGGTGGCGGGGGGGGGGTGGGTGGAGGGAAGAAGTTTTGACTCAAAATACAGGTAAAAGTGATCCTTTCTTTAATATATGAGTGGTTCTCATAAATCAAGAAGAAAATCCCAACAGTCCAAAAGGTAAACCAGAAAACGTTTGAGAGCTCACCCAAAGAGGAAATATGATTCTAAGCAATAATATAAAAATAAAACCAAAATAAATACCAATGACACAAATCAAATGATTTACTGACATTCTGGTATAGGCTATGTCAAAACAAAACCTCATATACTGCTTTTGAGGGTATAAATTGATAAACTCTAAGCATATTAGTTTATCAATAGCTCTAGAAATTTGAAAGGGGATATCCTCTGGCCCAGTAAATCTACTTCTAGAAAATTATCTCACAGATATGGATCTTGTGTTCTGAATAAAAGACATTTATTCACTTAGCGTTATTAATTTACATTTCACTCATAGACTGGAAGATTAGAGAATAGTTCTAAAGAATAAAATATCCATATGCACATACATGTTAAGATCCTTTGATGTATTATGAAAAATGAAATTTTCATACACAAATAGTATATAACATTTATGAAAAACATATACTTACATGTATTTTGAAATGTGCAGATGCATAAAAAATGGTTTGTTAGGATGAACACCCATTTTTCATTTTATGTAATTCTAACTTTTTGCAAGGAGAATGTATGCACCAATTACTCTTGTGATTAGGGAATGAAAATAACTAAATTACGTGTACAGGTTCACAAAAGCCTTACCTAAGAATTATGCTGCTGGATAATCCCCCAAAAGGTAAAAACTGCCAGTTGGAATTTATTTGTATGTGGGTGGGTGTGTGTATTTGTGTCTGTGAACAAGCCAAATTCCCCCTATAAACTGTGAGTCCTGTAGAGCCTGTACACATTTTATGCACCTTTAAGAAGTGTTTCTTGTATTAACTTAGCTTCTGAGAGGACAGACACACCACAAACCAGTTTTGCTCAAACTGGTTGCTCCCCACAGTAGGAAGATCCCAGGATCTGTGTGCGAGCCGCAGGAGCTCAAACTGACTCTCTTAGAATTTCTCCAGAAAACTGTGGGATAGGGTGGAGACGGGCGCTCTGTCCAGTAGCTGCGTCTCACCTGAAGTCAGGTTTGAGGACATCCTTATCTTCCCAGAAATGAGCCTCAGTCCCTCGAAGGCTGTTCCTGAGCAGAGTCTGATCATTACCCAGGACCTGGCCTGGAACTGAGAGTCAGTCTGGAACCAGAAGCCAAACTGCAGCCATAAGCAGAGAAGGAAGGGGGCCAGGACTTCTTGTCAACCTGAGAGGGGTTGTCAGCAGTCATCAGTGGGCACTGGGGTCAGAGTGGCTGGGATCCTCAAGGGAAGTGTCAGAGCAGCTCTAGAAGAAAGTGTAGTGCAGGGGTCAGGGGCCAGATCCAAGCCAAATATCCAGTTAGACATCTTTGGGGGCCCTAAACTAAGTGGAGACTGGCATTGGGAGGTTTTTGGAAGTGTTCTGGGTGTCAGAGCACAAGCTGATCGCAAGCCAAGCAGGGAGTCAGCCCTGTTCCTTGGGACTTGGACCTGGTAGAGATTTAAAGAGAAAGATGACTCAGTAGGTAAAAAGACTTGAACACAGTGAGTAACGCTGATAAATTACCTCCTAATTCCATTATTCTGGAATAATAGTAAACCACATCTCTTAAAACACAGAAAGGATGGGGGTGGAGCAGGAAGAATTAAAAAAAAAAAAACCTGGTGTTATAAAATTAGTGGGCTAAAACATTTTAAAACGTTCTGGCTCTCTCCAACCACATATCCTTCTCATCAACCTGCTGAGCTTGCTCCTGGGTTAGAGCCTGTAGGCTGGGCTGCACAGCTCCTCGGGTCCTCTGATTAGGATTCCTGCTTAGGTAGGACTGTGAGCTCTATTCTGCAGTATGCAGGCTTTGAATTTGCTTCCCTGCCTGGGTGTAGTGACAGAAAAGGGTCTGAGGCTGGTTTGGCTGGTTGGATGGGTACCTGAATCAGGCAGAACTTGCCACCAAGTTTGCTGAACCAACAGACCCCTGGCTTGGCTCTGGAGATCAGAAGAGCCACTGGCTGGGCTCTCTGTTCAGCTGTTACTACTATATATTGGGACTGTAGGATCGTCTGTGCAGTGTCCCTGTTACTCTGGTTAGGCTTCCTGCTCTGGCAGGACAGAGGGCTGTATTCAATATTAAGCAGGGCTTTGAGCTCACGTTCCTGCCAAGGCAGAAGGACTGAATAGGCTCCCAGGTGTGTATGGTTCATTTACTGTGGACATAATCCAGCTGAGCTGCTCCCTGGCCAGACAGGGCCACCAGCTCAGCTCTGCAGATGGGCAGAGCCACTGGCTGTCATGCCTACTTGCTCGCTCCTGCAAGAAGAATGCTGTCAGCCAAGGTCTGAGCACAAGTTGATGTAAACTCTACCCCAACCCCTCCATCTCAGTCCGATCCCCAGGGATCAAACCTCACAGATTTCCCCTGTGATCCTTGTGAGGCAAGACCCAGGTGGACCCTGCAGGAAACATCCCACAATGCCGGGAATGCTAGATGTTCATCTTGGGCTCTTTTATTTTTCCCACCAGAGAAGCCATCCTCTTGAGGGGAGGGGAAGAAGAGGGCTGCCTCTCAGCGCATTCCAGTGCTGGCCTGTGGATGGGTGACGCCATCAGAGTGTAACTGCTCTTCTTACCCTTCTAATGCAATCCCTTTTCAGTCTCTGTGTTCTGGGGGAAGGGGGTGCTTCAACCCTACCCCCACGTCCTGGATTTTCAAGTGGTGTCTTGCCTATGGACAGTCACTTGTTGTTCTTGGGAGGAGGGCTGCATTTGGGAGCCATTGTGTTGCCATCTTGATGATGTCACTCACCTCCATGCCTGGTTTCATCTTGAGACCATGCTTTCCTAAAAAGTTCTTTGGACTTGATCTTTTCCTAGATCCATTTCTTAATTTTAGCCTTGTCTGCTATTTGAAGAGACAGGGCACTTTCAAACCTAGCAGTTTCCTCATGTTTAACAACTTTTCCTTTAAATTGTCTCCCTCTTCTTTACGTTGTGCAACAAACTGCAAAAGGAAGCCAGATGGCACCTGCTCCCAAAGATTCTTAGTTTAATCATCCAGCTGACTCAGGGCCTTCTCTAGTTCCCAGGATACCACAGTATCAGGGCCATCGACCGTGCCTCTCAACTTTTGGCCACCATGTAACAGAGGTTCTCTTTTCACCGGTCTCCACAAACATATTCTCCTCACTTTTCGCCTCCGTGGCAGCCTCCTCAAGGGCCACAAGGTTGTTAGTAGTAGCTCCAAGGCCTTTGGCCTTTCATTAAAAGTCTCCTTAAGATGTTCTAGCTTTTCCCTACTTTCTGAGTCCCAAAGTCACTCCTAGATTTGGGGGTTTTTATTAGAGTGACAGTACCAATTCCTATATTAACTCTCTATTGTTCCCTAAGAAATTAGCCCAAAACTCAGTGGCATAAACCAATAATCACATTTACTGTCTTTCATATTTTCTGTGGTTAAGGAATTGGGGAGTGGCTTTGATTGGGTGTACTATCTCGCAGTTCTCGTGAGATTTAGTCAGATGTCAGCTGGAGATGCACGTGTCTGAAGGCTTGACTGGAGCAGGTAAAAGATTCATTTTCAAGGTGGCTAACTCATGGGGATGGGAAGTCTCAGTTCCTCTCCACCTAAGCCTCATTACGGGGGCTGCTTATGGTGTAGCTGCTGGCTTCTTCCAGAACAAGGGATTCAACTGTGCTCTTGTCCTAGCCTAGAATGTCACACAGGAGCACTGCTAATGCACTCTTCTGGCCATAGCAACGCATGCTAACACAAAGTGCAAGAAGACTAAAGGGCATGACCATCAGGAGGTGATGGTCATTGAGAGCCATCACTGAGTCCCGCTACTGTTGGCTGTTTGTTGATTTCTACCGGAGTTGTGGGTCATATTTTCCTATTTTAAGTGCCTAGTAATTTTTTATTAGGTGCTGGGCCTTGTCGACTATGTATGTTGAGTACTAGATTTCTTTGTTTCCTTTAAATACTGTTGGACTTTGATCTGACAGGAAGTTATGGATGCATCAGTCTGATTTTTCAAGACTTGTTTTTAAGCCTTGTTAGGGTAAGTCTAGAGTAGTCTTTAGTCCCAGGGCTGGTTTTGTCATAATATGAGGCAAAACTCTTTGGAGTTTCTATGGAAAAGTCCGAATGACGACTCTGCTTTCTGGCTGTCCAAAACATCCCCAGCTCTGGATGAGCTCAGGCAACTTTTTAGCATCTATTTCTCTAGTTATGTTTTGCCTCAGCTCACAGAGTTTTATCCCATGCATGTGTGGCTCAGTGTTTAGTGATAGGCTCTAGCCAAGCTTTGCCTGACTTCAAAGAATTTGATCACCCACATCCGTGACTAGAGATTTGAAGACAAACTGAAGTGAACCCCGTGTACATTTCTGAGGCACTATATCTCCAGATTTCCCTCTTCCCTGGCACTCAGCCTCACATTTTCCACTCCCCACCCCCAAACTCTGCTTGGTCTCCTTGACTTGGAGAAAATTCTGTGCTTTGCTTAGAATCTCCTTCCTGGACTGCAGTCTGGAAGATGTCTCTAAGGAGGTCAGAGGGGTTCTATGGTTCACCACATTTGTTTTCTTTTTTCCTCCACTATTTATTGCCCAGTTTCTGAAGATAATAGCTCAACATATTTTGCCCCATTATTTACAGTAAGAGGACAGTCTTCTATTTATGTCATCAGAGCTGGAGACAGTCCCCTATCTTTTTTCCTACTTATGTCATTCATTTTGCTATCTAAGTTTACAGTTTGGGTTCACTCTAGTTCACCTCCTTGAAGTAAGCTTTGAAGTAAATTAATTATATGGGACTAATATATCTAGAGCATCCCTTTTCTCTCTCAATAAATTAATAGCCATGTAATGCAAAAAATGATCTTATAATTCCCTCGATTGGCTCTTAAAGTTTCTAAAATAACAACAAAAGGATTTTGCTTTAACAAAGTAAATAGGTTTTCAAGGAAGTTACAAAAGAGACTGAATGCATACTATGCCAGTTGCCCAGAAAGTTCAGAAAAGTTCTTCCATATAACATTTTTGCCTTCAAATTCCAAAGAATACATCACCTCTATACATAATATACTTTTATGCTGCAAATCTGCAAGATAAGATGACCTTTACCCCTATTCCCATCCTCTCCCCCCCAACTTTTTTCTTTTTTCTATGGAGAAAGATCCTTACGGTGATTTAAGTATAGCTTTGTTGGTCAATGTTTATCAAAGTATATATTCATAGCATCTAAAGTTAAAGAATTTGTTGGCCATGTAAGTATCAAACTGTAGGGGTGCCTGGCTGGCTCAGTAGAGTATGTGACCCTTGATCTCAGGGTTGTGAGTTCAAGCCCCATGCTGGCTGTAGAGGTTACTTAAAAATAAACATTTATAAAAAAAATATCAGCTGAGAGTAACTTAAAAAAGAGAGAGAGAGATAGGGCTCAGTGGGTTAAAGCTTCTGCCTTCGGCTCAGGTCATGATCCCAGGGTCCTGGAATCAAGCCCCTCATTGGGCTCTCTGCTCATCGGGGAGCCTGCTTGCTCCTCCTCTCTCTCTGCCTGCCTCTCTGTGTACTTGTGATTGGTCTGTGAACTAACTAAATAATTTTTTTTAAAAAGAGAGATAATCAAATTATAACATGTCTATCCTTATAGTGAAGAATATACAAGCACTTAAAATTGTCACTTTGATTTGATACTCAGTCCATGACTTATATCTGTTATTGTTTTTTAGGTATGTACACACATATCAGTGTATACATATATACACACATATTACATACATAATACACAATAAATACTTAATATCTGATGCTATGCAGAGGAGAGTTGATATTTCTGGAAGTTATAGATTTAAAATGATCTTTCTGCTTATTTTTCTAAAGTCAATAGAGACTGTCAGCCTTCATTTTCTCTTTTTGCTTAGATAATTGCAAAGAATATATTCTTTTCTCCAAAAAGAAAAAGGCTTTAAGAATTCTAAAGTTCAAGATTTTCTCAGAGGGCATCTGACCTGAATCACAGCGGAACAACTGTGGACTTCATCATCCTTACGCTGCACCGACAATGCCCTAAGACAGAATCCTTTTGCCCCGATTTTCTTCAAGAGGCAGGGCAGGGACTGCAAATGGAGTCAGAATCCAGGAAGAGTCACTGCAACCACATTTCTTGTTAGGAATTTCAGTTTTCATCAGAAAAATAGACTCAAAGAATATCCTACTAAAAGAGGGAGGGTAGATGAGAGGTAGTTGCCAACACTTCTTTCTTTTTGACACAGTAATAATAAATCTCTTTTCTAGTGTTAAAGGCATGCAATCTGCTCATTGACTTCACAAATATTTTTTGAGCATTTGTATTATGGCAGACGTTCTTGTGGGCACAGACCATAAAGCAAAGAACAAAATAAACAGAAATCTCTGTCCCTATGGGATTTACATTCTAGCAGCTGAAGAAGAAAACACACAAGATAAGTAAGTAAGTTAGGAGGTGATGATTGTCAGGGAGAGACCTAACAGCAATTACCAAGAAGTCCAACAAGACAACGTGAGACCTCATCCCTGAGTAAGAGTGTGTGTGTACATGTACGCTCAAGTTATTGTCTCTGCATGGGTCCACATGCGTTGGTGGGCAGGGCAGGAAATTGCCACAGCGGTTGATGACAAAACTGGGGGGGGGGGGTGAAAGTTTATTCTTATAAGTATATTAACATACATTAACCTGGAAAGCAAATTTAGGTAAAGGAAGTGCAATTCCCCTACACATTATCAATCGTGATTACAATTTTATTTGCTTTTCTAAAATGGCTTGGGATCAGCATCAGTTTTCTGGGTATCAACAGGAAACTGACTGTGAATTATAAATCATGTACTTCATTTTAACCAAATGTATTAGATTTAAGTGTTCACTGTAAGGTTTTTAGTAAGTAAAAAAAAAAAAAAATTAAAAAAAATAGCACTAACATTCCAGGGAGACTTCACAATAAAAAGCCCACACCTTATTATTTTGTCATAACAAAAGTCTTCACTCACTGGACACTCGAGCCAAGCCCTCCAGATCTTCACCACACTCTGGAATGTTGAAGGATAATCTTCAAAATGCAGGAATCATGAAATGTGTTCTATGGAATACTACCTTTTTGAAAGTAGAAGAGAAAAAGGAATTCCATAATGTGACACAACAAAATCTAACCAAAAGTACATTTTTCTCAAGTCTGGTGTGATATCTGTGCCCTAAACAGTTGAGGAGAATCAGCTTATCAGACACAACAAGGCACGTGGAGGTAAACTGACTTCAGGGATATACAAAACCCAGTATCTAGCAACATAGAAACATAGCAAATGGCGTTGGCATGTGCTTTCAGGCAAAATAAGTGATTATGTTTTGTACAGGCATGTCAGATGTCTAGAGCCTGTCTTCAGGGATTCACAAGGGTACCATTTTTTTTAATCCTCTGTTATGATGTTGGTCCAACAAAATAAAACTCACACACTTAAAGTTTCAGGTTGATTAAGCCCATATGACAGTTAATTCATTCAAATAATAACTAACATCAACAACCCAATTAGGAAAATCATCAAGGTCATGATGTTAGAAGACCTTGAAAAAAAATAAAATGAAATAAATAAGTTTTCTTCCTTCAAAATAAAAACTATATTCCAGGTGTTAAACTGCTATGGAAATCATAAAAGAATTGTTAATAACAATAACACATAGCTCATCAATAAAAACCTAAAGCCAACTAAATCTTGAGCCAAGAATCAATTGCAAGCCATGATAGGTGTATTGAGGTTTTTTTTTAAAGTCATTTATTGCAGAAACAGATATATGGCATAGAGATAGTGAAGCCTAAAACACCCTTAGTAGGTATGCATAGCTTTTGAATAGATATTACCAATAGAGATAGCAGTCACTAATCCCTCTTACTTTCTTCCCATCTTTCTCTCTCTCCCTCTCCTCTTTCCCTTAATCTCTCTCTCCTCTGTCTCTTTCTCCCTCCCTCCCTTTCTTTCTCCCTCTCTGTCACACACAGAAGATTGCAAACAGATTCCAAAATACATTAATCCTCTAAGGTTTTCCTTTCCATTCTCTTTCCACAATTATTTTTTTTCAATAGATACTCTCTATTCTCTAGGCAACTAATGAAATTTCACAAATATTCACCCACGTAAAGAAACACAGACTTTTTTTCTCAGTTTTTGTATCCTACCGATACTGGTTCTATCTCTAAAGCAGTCTTTTATAATGTTATTCAAATAACAGGACACCAGATATTGTTCCCTCTAAAAGCACACCTGTGTCTTGCATCAACTCTAATGGAAATTCTGGGAGCACACTACTGCTGCTCGGTTCAAGAGTCAAAGAGGGGACAGAGTTTTATCAATTTTTCAGATTGTTGACCAAGAAATATAGTTCATTTCCTACATTATCTATACCATTTAAAAATGAAGGTCGTACTATTTCAAGAATATAAATTTGGTAACTTTAAAAATAAGCAATAGCTTACTTTTATTTCAATACTTTCTCTGGTGTTTTAAAGGAAATACATTATTGAGGCCGTTTGCCAAAAATTTGTTAGTACTAAAATGAATAAAAGCTAGTGTGTTGCACAGTTCCTTTGCCAGTAAGGAATGAGTAAATATAATCTATAATTTGAATACCCTTTTCAACAATACTTACAGATTTTATACACTCCTGGTGGCTTATTTCATCTCAGACAAATGCGTACAAGGCAAATTATTATTCCCACAGCACTTTTTTATTATCTTACTGAAATGTGGTGAAATGCATTACAGTTTCAGGTGACTTCAGGAATGTTGAGAAATACTTTGCCCATTCCCTGAGAAAAAGCTTCATTATTTTCTTCATATGAATTGTGCTCCTAGTTGATTCCTCCTATATTAGCATTTTGAGACCAAAAACTTTTCAGCAGACTTTTTTCTAGGGTAGAGCTCTACTTCTCAGAGGCTAGTTTTTCTCCACTTTGTCCCCGTTGCCATTGGTTAGAGGAACTAGGTGATTTTGAAGTTTCTAATCAACAATGGCTACTTGCCTCAATTTGGCTAAGGCGTCCCCCTCTGACCAAAGGAAGAATCTTCAAATCACTGAGGGCTGGCAGGACCAGAGGGTACATATATGAAGACCCAAGATCAACTTGAGGAGGCATTGTGCTGCACATTACTTTACCACATTTATTCTGGAAGCAGTTGGGTATACTTAGAAGTAAAGTTTGAAGGCACCTAGATTTCCATGTACCCCTTCAGAAATGCAGAGATGATAACCCTGTCTGTGCCTTTTGAAAAGAGCAGAGGTAGTCATCCTACTCAAGGAGGATCACAAGGGCCTTCCACCCTTTCAGTCACCTCCTCTCCTGGCCATCTCCCACCACGAACCGCAGAGACAGTGCCCATCACTTAACAAGAAATTATCTTATCTACTGCTCAGTGACCCTGTTCCACCTCCTAAAGATCAGAGACCAGCTCCACTTTGGCCCTGTGCAACAAATCCCAAGGACAAAATGGCAAAACCCAAAGCGAAGGTTCATACTATGTTTATTCACAATTATGAAACACAGATCTTGACATACTCCTTCCCATGCATGTGACATTTTTTTTTTTTTTGACAGGTAAAGCGTCTCCTCGAGTCGAGGGTATTTATTTCAAACCATAAATGTGACAGTTTGTGCCCATTATCTTGGATCTCATTGGTGGGGTCTTTGCCTTCCCCAGTGCAGATACTCTTCCAGCTGACTCCTCTTAAAATCCCTTTTGTGGTTCACGCCACACAAACTCCTGCTGAGGTCCCCTGCTCTTCAGAGAGGGACACGTCTGTTCACTCAAGTGCAGCTCCGCTATGCAATATCCATTGATCCACAAAATCACATATCCTTACTTTCTAAGTGGCATGTTTTTCTGCTGCCCTTCCTCCTTGCCGTGCTAATGGCTAACTCCTGCCAAAGTCCTAACTTCAGAATTCTCAAGGCAAGAGTCTGCAAGTCTCTCCACAAGGAGGAGGAGAGAGGAAAAGCCACTCACAGACTCACGTGCACTCACATATGTATGTTTTCCTGATGTATGTCAAAGAAAACTTCAAGAACTCTTTATTCCTTTTAGACTGTTGGAAATGGCCACCACTGAACTTTATGGATGCAAGGAAGAGTCTACCACCCACTGTTCTCAGCTGAAATTCTGTGAAAACAGGGAAAGCTGCATTCTTATTTTGCTTTTCAGGTCTGTAAGTTATCATAAAACAAAAACAAGACCTGAATTCTTCATACATAATGCAGCCATTGACGCAGAGGGAAAACCACCAGACAAGCAAGGAAATAACAATTTGCACACTGTCTCCATGTCCTTCCAGCTGCGCCTCTGGATAAAAGTAGATTTACTTCAGTATAACTTCTTGTTGCTCCACTAGAAAATGAAAAACATACATATACACATAACCTCTAGAATATCTGAAACAGGATGGCTAGACTATTTAGAACAATATCTCCTTTATCATTAAATTGAATGCTAGAAATTAAAACATTTTATGATCAAGACATCACTAAATTACCACCTCTTTAAATGCAGGGACCATTTCTCACATTTCCAAAGCAAGTGCCCAAAAGTTTACCAAATGGATAAATTTTTAAACCAACTTACAATGAAAGAAATACTAAGATGGCAAGGATGTGAATGACACTCAAATATGTCTGCATCCTATTCCCCAGAACTCATGACTATGCTTTGTTATGTACAAAAAGAGAATTAAAGTTGTGCTAACATTGCTAATCAGCCGACCTTGAGACAGGGAGCAGATCATGGGTTATCCAAGTGGGGCCAGCGTACTCTCCAAGCTCTTAAAAGTGGTAGAGACTGGGAAATTTCTCAGTGTTTTCCATTCCACAGTTTTTATTTCACCTCTAAATGAAATTGGTGAAAGTGGTTAATTTTCAATTTTATTCCTGAAACCCAGCACAACAAAATTCTGCCCCATGATGGAGATAACTTTTACGTATATACATGCAACAGCAGAAGGAAATCGAAGCACATGATGTTTTGCCAAATTCTTTGCTGCACACATACAAACGTGTGTGTGTGTGTGTGTGTGTGTGTGTGTGTGTGTCCAGGTAATTGTGCATGCTTACCCAGCCATATCAGTGAGGAGAACTAGCCTGCAGCTCAGAGCTTTCTACCTTAGCCTCTCTGCCATGCTCAGCATATCTCTCATCTGAAGATTAGTTCCCATGTCACAAGCTGGCTGCAGCCTTCTCAGGACCCCATTCAGACAAGACAGCATTGAGCAGAAGGAGGGGGACTGCTTATCTATGTGCCTCTGATAACAAGAGAAGAGCCTTTTCTCCAAGAACACGAAGGCCTCTCACATGCAGTGACATGTCCGCATCAGATTCAATAACTGACAAGGAAACCGGGTCACAATGATTGGCTTAGATCCATTAGAATTTCTTGCTGGGGTCTGGATACTGTATCTTTCTCAAGGTGCATGAGTTAGGGTTACACACTGGGATGCAATAAAGGTTCTACATACCCAGAAAAGGTGGGAACAGCTTTTCAGTAGCAAACAAGATTTTTATCTTGGGTAACACTTCTGGAAACTTCTACATGCTTCCCAACGTGTATGGAAGAACACCAATTGCAACTGTCCATAGCCAATCTCAGACGACCTTGACTATCCTATAATGCTATCCCATCCCAGGAATAGTGTGAGACTTCATCTGAAAATGTGCTAAATTAACTTGCTCCATTTAGTCTGCTTTTTGCATGGCTAGAGAGGAAATAAGGTGAGAGCAACATCTATTTCTTCTGAGAAATTGGGCTACACTATGCACAACCTCCTCTGGAAGAACATACACAGTAGCCTGCAACATCCCTTTCATGTATGCCATTGAAGGTTCTGCTGGCCACTTCACAACAATGCTCAAGACAGCCCAAACCTAACAGTAATCGCACACTGCTTTCTTTTAGATAGAAAAGTAAGTTGTAAAGCAATATAAGCAATCTTTCATCTAACAACTATTTATTGAACTCCTATTACATTCTCTTGCCTGGGACTACAGAATTAATGATTGCCAGACATAAATCGTGACCTTGTAGAGCTTGATTCCAATAAGAAAGACAGGCATTATTGGCTAACAATAACAATAGAAGCAAATGCAAAATTATCAGTGATAAGTGCCAAGAAAGAGCTCCAAGTCAGGTCCACGAAGGCAGACTTGAGAAGCTAAAGCTTGAGCTTATATTGCGGGAAGTTAGGAGTCCACCTGGTAAGTAGTTGAGAGGTAGAAGAGTGATCCAGACAGAGGGAGCCTCATGTGAGAAGACTCTGTGGCAAGAGAGAACATGGCCAGAGAGGTCAGAGCCTAGAGGAATGAGGGAGGTGGTGCACATGAAAGCCAGAGTCTAAGGGAGGGGCCAGATCATACAGGCACTGGAAACTTATGTTTATTAATAGAGTCTTTATTTTCAATGTAAAGGGGAATTTCTGAAGTGACTTGTCTAAATGGTGGTATCAACAGATTCATATTTGAAAGGGTTATTCTTCCAGGGTGAAGGTCAGATTGCATACAAGAAAGCCATTTTTCAGACTAATAATGCAGTATTCCACATTTTTAAAAAATGTTGTTCAGATTATAGCAGAAACTTACAGAAGAATTCAAAAGATGTTTTGAAGGTAAAAAATTTCAGAATTCAGTGGTCGATAGGATGAGAGATAAAATAACCTGTCCAAATGAATGTTGGTGCCAGTCAATTAAAAGGGAACATAGAAATAGGACTTGGAGTAGAGCAGATATCAAAGCTTCCCTATGACCCTGCAATTGCACTCCTGGGTATTTACCCCAAAGATACAGATGTAGTGAAAAGAAGGGCCATCTGTAAAAAAAAAAAAAAAAAAAAAAAAAAAGGCCATCTCTACCCCAGTGATTATAGCAGCAATGGCTATGGCCACAAAACTGTGGAAAGAAACAACATCCCCTTCAACGGACAAATGGATAAGGAAGATGTGGTCCATATACACTATGGAATATTATGCCTCCATCAGAAAGAATGAATACCCAACTTTTGCAGCAACATGAATGGGACTGGAAGAGATTATGCTGAGTGAGAGAAGTCAAGCAGAGAGAGTCAATTATCATGTGGCTTCACTTATTTTTGGAGCAGAAAATATAGCATGGAGGACAAGGGGAATTAGAGAGAAGGGAGTTGAGGGAAATTGGAAGGAGAGGTGAACCATGAGAGACTATGGACTCTGAAAAACAATTTGAAGGTTTTGAAGGGGTTGGGGGTGGGAGCTTGGGGGAACCAGGTGGTGGGTGTTAGAGAGGGCATGGGTTGCATGGAGCACTGGGTGTGGTACAAAAACAGTGAATACTGTTATGCTGGAAAAAATAAAAATAAAAAAATACATGAAGATCTCATACAACTCAATAGCCAAACAAAACAAAACACAGTCTGATTTTACAATGAGTAGAGGCTCTGAATAGACATTTTTCCAAAGAAGACATACAGATGGCCAACAGGTACTTGAAAAGATGTTCAGCATCATTCATCATCAAGGAACTTCCAATATACGTGCCAACTTTTCAGATGTTGTGCCTCATTAGCCCACTAAGAATTGATTATTGTCTATCTCATTTCTTTAAGACCCATAGGACAATTAACAGGATACAAATTATTCCTTTAAGTCAAGCTTCTTACCTGGTTTTTCATTCATAACCACTCAGAAATTTTCTTTCCACAGCTTTGCTGTCAAATAAATGTTAAATACTCTGAGAATGCTGTGTAAAATAGTGTTGAAACTGTCATTGTAAGACTATGATCAACTCTCTCAAACTAAATCAATCTAGTTTTGATAGTGCAGGGCAGGAGGACATTTTATTATTAGTCTGTTTCCAAATTTTCCACAAGAAAAGCACAGTCATCATGCTAATATAATGGTTTGACCCTTTATAAAATAAACTATACCTAAAATATATGAGTATATAATTAAATTTCTTAGTATGCCTTTGAGCTCTACAAAAGCTTCTAATACCTGGTACCAAGAACGTTTACCCAGAAGAACTCTTCTTTTCTTATATTCTCCAGATTTGCCAAGAGCCATCTTCCCAGGCACTCACTACAGAACACTTATTACTTTGTGAGATGGAAATTAATGAGAGTAACTACATCTAGAGCTTTCATTATTGACACAATTACATGAACACACATCAGTATAAGGAAACATCTCCAGTTCCCCACTTTGAACACAAAAATTTTAGTCTCAAGATTTCTGTTGGATGTCTCATTTCAGGATTCCGAACGAGTCCTACATACAATGGGTCAAAGGAAATCCAATCACATTTGGTGATGGGGTGGGAAGGTACAGAGGGAGGGATAGAAGGAGGGAGAGGGAAAAAGACTGATTTTAGTTCAGGAGACTCTGAGACCAGAAATTCTTCTCGAGTCAATCTGCCCACCATTATGCTTACCCATATAAGTAAATGGCTAAAAAGAATGGGAAATACTAGAGGGTAACAGCAGATCAAAGCTTTAATTCTCTCTAAGAGACTTTCCTCCTAGGTTGAAGATCTCCAAACTTAGATCTAGTCCTTATCCATAATTATAAGCTGTGCATTTTCCCTGCATTAAGAGATTAGTTCTTACTGCATTGGGAACATTGGCCTGGGGCCATGTTACTATCCAGATACTTTCTTAGGAAGATATAATGGACATGGGTTACATTTAAAATCTGTCCAGAAACCTTTTCTTTTGAGTACTGCACCTTGTGTAGTCCATATAATTCTTATGCCAAGTGGACACACTACCCAGACCCATCAATGAGGGTCTTTGTAGGAATACTGGGAGAGAAACTAATGGCTTCTGAGATTGATGGCTATGAAAATTGTGAATGTCTAGTGCAGCTGGGGCAGTCTATCCTGCAACCTGGACATATGTGAGCAAGAATGAAGACAACAGGGGGAAAACAGCAACAACAACAACAACAACAGAACTGAGAGTAGAACATCTACATGCAGCTGTTTGAAGTTATTCAAACCCTGAACTTTTAAGTCTCATGTGTGGATAAATTCCCTTGTGTTTAAGCTACTTTGCACTGGGTTTCTACTACTTATAACCAAAAAGAATTGGACTGATGAAGAGAAGGAAAACAGGGAATGAAAGGACGGTGAGGACAGGAAGGTATTAGAACTATAGCTAGACAACAGCCTTACAACAGCATTTATGACAGGAAGGTGGCTGGTTCCCCCTTGGTTCCCATCATTTGTCTTTTAAAAAAATATATTTATTTTCTTCAGCGTAGCAGTATTCATTGTTTTTGCATCACACCCAGTGCTCCATGCAATCTGTGCTCTCTCTAATACCCACCACCAGGTTCCCCCAACATCCCGCCGCCCCAACCCCTTCAAAACCCTCAGATTGTTTTTCAGAGTCAATATTCTCTCATGGTTCACCTCGCCTTCCAATTTCCCACAACTCCCTTCTCCTATCCATCTCCCATTATCCTCCATGCTACTGGTTATATCCACAAATAAGTGAAACCATATGATAATTGACTCTCTCTGCTTGACTTATTTCGCTCAGCAGAAGCTCTTCCAGTCCTGTCCATGCTGCGACAAAAGTTGGGTATTCATCCTTTCTGATGGAGGCATAATACTCCATAGTGTATATGGACCACATCTTCTTTATCCATTCTTCCGTTGAAAGGCATCTTGGTTCTTTCCACAGTTTGGCGACCGTGGCTATTGCTGCTATAAACATTGGGGTACAGATGGCCTTTCTTTTCACTACATCTGTAACATTGGGGTAAATACCCAGTAACACTATTGCAAGATAATAGGGAAGCTCTATTTTTAATTTCTTGAGGAATCTCCACTTTGTTTTCCAAAGTGGCTGTACCAACTTGCTTTCCCACCAACAGTGTAGGAGGGTTCCCCTTTCTCCACATCCACTCCAACACATGTTGTTTCCTGTCTTGTTAATTTTGGCCATACTAACTGGTGTAAGGTGGTATCTCAATGTGGTTTTAATTTGAATTTCCCTCATGGCTAGTGATGATGAACATTTTTTCATGTGTCTGACACACATTTGTATGTCTTCATTAGAGAAGTGTCTGTTCATATCTTCTGCCCATTTTTTGACATGATTGTCTGTTTTATGTGTGTTGAGTTTGAGGTCTTTATAGATCCTGGATATCAACCTTTTGTCTGTACTGTCATTTGCAAATATCTTCTCCCATTCCGTCGGTTGCCTCTTTGTTTTGTTGAGCATTTCCTTTGCTGTGCAGAAGCTGTTGATCTTGATGAATTCCCAAAAGTTCATCTTCGCTTTTGTTTCCTTTGCCTTTGGAGACATATCTTGAAAGAAGTTGCTGCAGCTTATATCGAAGATGTTACTGCCTATGTTCTCCTCTAGTGTTGTGATGGAATCCTATCTCATGTTGAGGTCTTTTATCCTTTTCGAGTTTATCTTTGTGTACGGTGTAAGAGAATGGTCGAGTTTCATTCTTCTACATATAGCTGCCCAGTTTTCCCAGCACTATTTATGGAAGAGACTGTCTTTCTTCCACTGTATATTTTTTCCTGTTTTGTCGAAGATTAATTGACCATAGAGTTGAGGGTCTATATCTGGGCTCTCTACTCTGTTCCACTGGTCTATGTGTCTTCTTATGCCAGTACCATGCTGTCTTGGTGATCACAGCCTTGTAGTAAAGCTTGAAATCAGGTAACGTGATGCCCCCCGTTTTCTTTTTCTTTTTTTTTTTTTCAACATTTCCTTAGTGATTCGGGGTCTCTTCTGATTCCATACAAATTTTTGGATTATTTGCTCCAGCTCTTTGAAAAATACTGGTGGAATTTTGATCGGAATGGCATTAAAAGTATAGATTGCTCTAGGCAGTATAGACATTTTAACAATGTATATTCTTCCGATCCAAGAGCATGGAATGGTCTTCCATCTTTTTGTGTCTTCTTCAATTTATTTCATGAGTGTTATGTAGTTCCTCAAGTACAGATCCTTTACCTCTTTGCTTAGGTTTATTCCCAGGTATCTTATGGTTCTTGGTGCTATAATAAATGGAATCGATTCTCTAATTTCCCTTTCTGTATTTTCATTGCTAGTGTATAAGAAAGCCACTGATTTCTGTACATTGACTTTTATCCTGCCACATTGCTGAATTGTTGTATGAGTTCTAGTAGTTTGGGGGTGGAGTCTTTTGGGTTTTCCATGAAATATCATGTCATCTGCAAAGAGATAGAGTTTGACTTCTTCACTGCCAATTTGGATACTTTTTATTTCTCTTTGTTATCTGATTGCTGTTGCTAGGACTTCTAATACTATGTTGAACAAGAGTTGTGAGAGTGGGCCTCCTTGTCATGTTCCTGATCTCATAGGAAAGACTGCAAACTTTTTCCCATTGAGGATGATATTTGCTGTGGGTCTTTCATAGGTAGATTTGATGAAGTTCAAGAATGTTCCCTCTATCCCTATACTTTGAAGCGTTTTAATCAGGAACAGATGCTGGATTTTGTCAAATGCTTTTTCTGCATCAATTGAGAGGACCATGTGGTTCTTCTCTCTTCTCTTATTAATTTGTTCTATCACATTGATTGATTTGAGAATGTTGAACCATCCTTGCAGCCCAGGGATGAATCCCACCTGGTCATGGTAGATAATCTTTTTAATGTGCTGTTGGATCCTTGTTGAGAATCTTGTTGAGAATCTTAGCATCCATATTCATCAGTGATATTGGTCTGAAATTCTCCTTTTTGGTAGGGTCTTTGCCTGTTTTGGGATCAAGGTAATGCTGGCTTCATAGAAAGAGTCTGGAAATTTCCCTTCTGCTTCAATTTTTTCAAACAGCTTCAGAAGAATAGGTGTTATTTCTTCTTTGAAAGTTTGGTAGAATTCCCCAGAGAATCCATCAGGTCCTGGGCTCTTGTTTTTTGGGAGGTTTTTGATCACTGCTTCAATCTCGTTACTAGATATTGGTCTATTCAGGTTGTTGATCTCTTCCTGGTTCATTTTTTGGAGTTTATAGTTTTCCAGGAATGCATCCATTTCATCTAGGTTGCTTAGCTTATTGTCATATATCTTTTGATAACTTCTGATGATTGTTTCTACTTCCTTGGT